>NW_027466546.1:0-115000 GCF_050575085.1 Anarhichas minor | reverse complement strand
TTTCTTTTGTTCTGTTTGTATTGTTCTCTTACAAAGTCGGGTCCAACAACCACAGACACTTTCAAATTGAA
Organism: Anarhichas minor; assembly: GCF_050575085.1. NCBI lineage: Eukaryota > Metazoa > Chordata > Actinopteri > Perciformes > Anarhichadidae > Anarhichas > Anarhichas minor. The sequence continues at coordinate 114,929 of NW_027466546.1, read as the reverse complement.
ACTGTTTTTATTAAATATAGTGTTATTAAGTATTCTCAGTAAAACAGCCCCTCTCGGACTGGCTGCCAGACCCGGTCCACGTATTCCTCCTCGGTCCGCTTCCAGTCTTCAGCCTCTAGCAGAGCCGCGCTGATGGAGTGTCGGGACGCCGCTGTTTCCTCCCTGAGCTGGGCTCTGATCGTCGGGGGCACCGTCTACATGCTGCGCCAGACGCGGAGCCACACGCAGTACGGCCGCTACTTGCCGGCGGAGGGTCGCTGCTGTCCGGCCCGACTGGGCTGGTTCCTGCAGGAGGTCCCGGCGTTCCTGCTGCCGCTGCTGCTGCTGCTGACCGAGGAGCCGGGAAGGACCGGAGACCGGACCGGGAGGACGCTGCTGCTCTGCACCTTCATGCTGCACTACTTCCACAGGTTACATGAGCTTCTCTGTGTTTCACTTCTCTGTCTCGTGCTTCTGGATGAATGTGTATGTTTTCAGCTTTGTTAAGTATTTTCCAGTGGATCCAAGAGGCTTTTTAAGGAGTTTATGTAGCTGAAGGAGGATTTTCTCAACACATAAAAGAACACTTCACCCTTCAGTTTATCACAAATATTCAGCATCAGCACATAAAGGAACACGTCATCCTTCAGTTTGTTGGGAACGTAGAGGAGCATGTTTGGGTTATCAGCATCTAAGAAACTAAATTCTTGACATCAATAGAATTATTAATGTCAGTAACAATTATTAATGATTATTAATAATAACGGGGCACCACCCTGCGAACAGGGACCAATAACCAAACAATAAAACTAAGTCTCATAATTAGCGTTCACTCATAATGTTAACAGTCTGAGTACTATTACACATTCAGAGTGAAAGTGAAGGTTTGAGTTCGAGCACAGACCACTACATCCAGTTATTATTACACACATATACACAAGTAATCACAGACGACTGCTCTTTAAAATATAACAGAGTTTATTAAATCAAAATAATAAATGATCAAATCAAGTACTATCAAAATCAACAAACACTATCATACAATTATATGTCTAATACCTAAAGTCAAATGAATAAAGTGGGGTAAGGATATGTATATAGATATATGTACATGTGTGAGTGGAAACGAAGGGGGGGGGGGGGGGGGGGGGGGGGGGGCTACTCAAACAGTAATGGTACATAACCTAAAAAGGGGCGTGTGAGCCTACAAGCAAAGATGGCGGAGTCCATTGACCCGCGACAAGATAGCTGAGAGGTGGCTACGTGTAACCACGTGGGACGGCGCACAATGTGGGTTGGGACAATAGATTACGCGACCACGTGTCTGAGAGGTTCACCCAAAATCAGTGAATCTAACTATGTGTGTGTGGGTTAGTAGGATGAGAGGGAGAGAGAGAGAGAGGAGCTCTGAGCGCGGTGCTCAGCGCTGCAGTGAGAATGTGAGGAACAGCTGATCACTCGTAAACTCTGCGGTCGGATTCTGAACCGACCGGTCACGCTTGTACGGTGATAGTTGTGGTTCTAGATCTCACTCACAGAGCCGATTTAAAGAAGAGAGAATAAAACAAAATAAAATAATCCCCAAAACAAAACACATCTTTATCACTGCGGTGAGATGCGAGTATTGCTCTCTTATCACCCCGAAACTCGGTCGGCGAGACGAGGCTCCGCCACCGTGGTTTTGGTCTTTGAAGTGATAAAATCACAACCTCCACATCCACTAGCAGCGACGGATCTAATGCAAACAGTTACAGAAGGAAATACACAATATAACGGGACTCCGTGGTCCGTGATGCTTGCGCAATAACACGTTATAACACGACAGTATCTTAACGTAACAAGATACAGGAATAACAACGACATAACGAATAGGCTAAATTAAGCTAATGCTAAGCTATGCTAAGCTAGGCCCAGATACCAGTAACTCTTACTTGTAGAAGCTTCGTTCGGTAGGGTACGTTTCCCGTGGTGGGGATCAGTCAGTCCTCGAGTAGCCGCTGGCTCCCGGTGGCGCGGCCTCGGGGCTGGCTGGCGCAGACTCGGCCTCCTCGCTGCAGAGAGGGGCTTTTTAACTTCGGCTGAGGGACGAGGTTTGGGTCGTCCTTCCCGGAAATCTTCGGCGAGGAAAGATTGTTACCTTCTGCCGGCGGTGTGTACACAAAAAGGGTGGGAGAACGGGGCATAGGAGTTATCCGTTCTCGCACTACAGGATCCAAAACTCAAAATAAAACACAGTCTGTTCGACTAGCGAATGTTACATGTGACCTGATAGGATTTGATGAGGCCGCGGTTCCTCGTGGATCTTCTTGTCCCCTGGACGAGTCCGGAGTGAAGAGGCCTTGTGGACCTCCTTACACCAGCGTGTGTCGGGGTGAAGAGAGCCTTGTGGATCTCCTTACACCAGCGGTGTCTGGACGGAAGAGAAAGAATTCTAGCTGTGCTCAGGCTTATAAACCAGGTGGCACAACCAGTGGGGGGCCCTTTCTTGGCCAATGAGGGACCAGCATCAGGTTTCTGCTGGAGCTGGGGGGTGTGGTCATCCGGCATGAGGTTTCTTGCAGACCTCAGATCAGGCGTTTTGGTGAAAGGAAGGAACATGGCTGCTCCTTTGTTAGAAAAGCACGTGTGAAGGTCTCAGCCAGCCAGGAGAGCAGGGTCAGATCCCAACATCCCCCCTTTGGTCTGAAGAGCGGGGTGATGGCCACGGTCTTTAGAGCAAACCAAGGGCTGGCACGTGCATCCATGTGGTGGGAAACACTGTCCAGGTATTCCTGAGAACCTGAAGAGGTTAGACAGTCCAAGTATTCCGGGAACCAAAAGCAGTGGTTAAAACAGTCAGTGTTCATAGAGTTCCGAGTTCATTGGAGTTCAGAGTTCATTGGTATCTGGGCTGATGACCAAGGTGGCATCTGGGCAGATGACTTTAACTACCTCTACCTACATCTACTATCGTACACAATTCAAATCATAGGTGAGCAAAAACATTATTCCCAAATAATTCAATCGCTAATCATGATTTTGTGATAATCCTAGCATTGCGGTATAGTGCCAAAGAAAGTAACAACCCAAATAAAACAAAACAAAACACAAAAGAGAGAAGAGTAGAAAGAATAGAAGCAGGTGAGGGGGGGAAACAGTGGTTACTGGTTCTACTCCTAGACGGGACTGGAGTCCGTCGGCGGAGCAGTCGCAGGTTGGTTAAAACGTGGGGTTACGAATAGGAGGGAATCCAATCTGGTCTGTAGCTTCTGGATATATTTGTACATAATATGTGCGTTTATCTCTGATCGGTAGAATTAGAGCGAGTTCTATGTGTAAGTTTTAGGATCTATCGCTATTGGAATTGCGCTGCCAAGACTATAGGCCAGAGGTACCTGTGAGGGTTGCATAACAGTAGTGGTAGCAGATTTACGGATTTTGTTAACACGGTCCAGGGTGACCAGCTAGGCTGGGGTTTAGAGCGGCTCAAGCTGTTGACAGATGAGCTGTTCTTTGATGAGGTCCTGCATTAAATCTGACTGCTACGGCGTAGGTTATGTCTTCCTCAGTCACCTCTGGTAGAGTCTCTAAAGCATGCAAAGGGTTATTTATGAGAGTGGAGCGTGTGTTTACAGTCACAATGAAAGTTTTTCAGGTCTTGTAACTGTTCTGGTTGAAGTTGGATTTGTTAGCAGTTAGTGCATGCCTACAGGGTGAGTTGAAGCATGCAGTTAAACGTTAGTAGTCAATGGTTAAGCCGGATTTTCTGGTTGGTTTCAACACTGGCTAGATAGACGTGTTGCACTCCCTGCGAAGTGCATCTCTCTAAGTTTCTGTTGTCAGAGGCTTCACCCCTCGAGCTGTTCAAGTGGCGAGGGCGCATACCACCACGTTACCGCCAGCACTCAGGGAAGCGTCGTGAACGGCTTCATTCTGTAGTGTGTCGTGGCGGGCAATGGTGACATTTCACCCGCCCCTCCCCCCTAATTAGAGATGGAGACAGGTCCCCCGCGCAAATCAAGTTCAGTTCCCTAAAGCGGGGCAGGAGCTGGAAGAAAAACCTTGTGCACTAGGCATCTTCTGTCCCCTGCGGCACTGGCGACTTGACACGCCCGGGCGATGACTCGGCTGAAAGAAGGCGGTGGCTTCGTTGAACAAACTGGAGGTGGATCACGCTGACAGAGCAGGATAAACAAGGCTTAGCTGACAAAGGATTTTCCGAACTAGGGTGCTGGAAGGGCCTCTAAGGTTGTGGTACCCTAGAGGTGAAAGCGAAAGGTGGGGGGGGAACACATTAGGCTCGTTTCTGACCTGGAATCGAGTAGAGCAAGTGTTATGCCCCCCAGTACGACAGATAGATAGATAGATAGATAGATAGATAGATAGATACACACACACACAACGGGCATTGCCTTTGCGAGCAAGGTCACCCAAGAAGGTTAAAGAACAGGGGGTGCGCAATTGGGAGTGGTCGTTTCAGGGAGTGTGCCGAGTTCTCTTCCCCACCCCACTAAGGTAGACTTGGCAGCAGAGGGGAAGATCACTTGGCTTAGTCAGGTGGGCTGCGAGTCGGTGTCTGGTTTTCTGACGAGCGCGGTGGCATTACCTGATTTGGACCCTGAGACAGTCATCAATACTCGAGTAGCGAATATTTGGATCGAAGCGCTCTACGTCCTTCGTGAGGGACTCTATGTGATAGGTGCGCAGGCCCTGCGCGCGGAGAGGGCCTAAACCGTCTGAATCGCCATAATTATTAAAATCAAGGGGAGGGTGATCTACCTCTCCCCGCGTGGGAGAGGGCGTTCGTTCTAGGCGTACACTTGACATATGCGGAATGTCTCGCTCGCCTGTGGAAGTGGGCTCGGACCCACTTAGGTCACTCAGGACCTGGGAGTACTCCCCCCTTCTCCTGTCATCAGAGAGGGAGAGTTTGAGGAGACCAGCAGCTGCATCTTGTGGTGCAGGGTTGTCTGGCTCCTGGTGAGCTTCTGCTCCTAATCTGTACGGTTTTTGACTGCCCATTTTACTTCTTTGTTAATGGCAACAACAGTGGTTAGAATTCCCTACTGTTAGTAAGAAAAACGGTTAGTGTTTACGGTTAATGCAGGCGCACAGTGACATGCCTAGTTCTGTGACTTACAATTTCTACTGTTGGACGTCAATTACTGCTTTTCAACTCAAAGGTAGAAAATGCTAATGTGGTTTCAGCACTTCTGGCCTGTGACAGCTGTGTGTAACTTTTCTTTGAGGGATTAAGAAAAACAAAACAAAGTGTTGGTTTTACAAATAAACGATCAAATCTACTAAACACAGCTGACTGTTAGTTTAGGAAATGTAACGAATGATCTAACCTGGAAAGGAAAAGAAGTAACAAATTTCAGAAAGGAAATTAAAATTGAAAATTTAATTAAAATTAAGATCAAAAACTAAATTAAAATAGGAAAATGTTTTGAATATCAAAAATCAAACTATTTTGGAAAATAATTTTCAGAAATTTGGATTATTCAAAAAAATTAATAATTAAACTTTCTAAGGAAAATTAATTATTCAAAATGATTCGAAGGTATACTATGGATTAGTGTGCATACATACTGCAATAAAACTGGAATAACGTAGCCTCACACGGGGCACCATTATGTTGGGAACGTAGAGGAGCGTGTTTGGTTATCAGCATCTAAGAAACTAAATTCTTGACATCAATAGAATTATTAATGTCAGTAACAATTATTAATGATTATTAATAATAACGGGGCACCACCCTGCGAACAGGGACCAATAACCAAACAATAAAACTAAGTCTCATAATTAGCGTTCACTCATAATGTTAACAGTCTGAGTACTATTACACATTCAGAGTGAAAGTGAAGGTTTGAGTTCGAGCACAGACCACTACATCCAGTTATTATTACACACATATGCACAAGTAATCACAGACGACTGCTCTTTAAAATATAACAGAGTTTATTAAATCAAAATAATAAATGATCAAATCAAGTACTATCAAAATCAACAAACACTATCATACAATTATATATCTAATACCTAAAGTCAAATGAATAAAGTGGGGTAAGGATATGTATATAGATATATGTACATGTGTGAGTGGAAACGAAGGGGGGGGGGGGGGGGGGGGGGGGGGGGGGGGGGGCTACTCAAACAGTAATGGTACATAACCTAAAAAGGGGCGTGTGAGCCTACAAGCAAAGATGGCGGAGTCTATTGACCCGCGACAAGATAGCTGAGAGGTGGCTACGTGTAACCACGTGGGACGGCGCACAATGTGGGTTGGGACAATAGATTACGCGACCACGTGTCTGAGAGGTTCACCCAAAATCAGTGAATCTAACTATGTGTGTGCGGGTTAGTAGGATGAGAGGGAGAGAGAGAGAGAGGAGCTCTGAGCGCGGTGCTCAGCGCTGCAGTGAGAATGTGAGGAACAGCTGATCACTCGTAAACTCTGCGGTCGGATTCTGAACCGACCGGTCACGCTTGTACGGTGATAGTTGCGGTTCTAGATCTCACTCACAGAGCCGATTTAAAGAAGAGAGAATAAAACAAAATAAAATAATCCCCAAAACAAAACACATCTTTATCACTGCGGTGAGATGCGAGTATTGCTCTCTTATCACCCCGAAACTCGGTCGGCGAGACGAGGCTCCGCCACCGTGGTTTTGGTCTTTGAAGTGATAAAATCACAACCTCCACATCCACTAGCAGCGACGGATCTAATGCAAACAGTTACAGAAGGAAATACACAATATAACGGGACTCCGTGGTCCGTGATGCTTGCGCAATAACACGTTATAACACGACAGTAACTTAACGTAACAAAATACAGGAATAACAACGACATAACGAATAGGCTAAATTAAGCTAATGCTAAGCTATGCTAAGCTAGGCCCAGATACCAGTAACTCTTACTTGTAGAAGCTTCGTTCGGTAGGGTACGTTTCCCGTGGTGGGGATCACTCGGTCCTCGAGTAGCTGCTGGCTCTCGGTGGCGCGGCCTCGGGGCTGGCTGGCGCAGACTCGGCCTCCTCGCTGCAGAGAGGGGCTTTTTAACTTCGGCTGAGGGACGAGGTTTGGGTCGTCCTTCCCGGAAATCTTCGGCGAGGAAAGATTGTTAATCGTCCTTCTGCCGGCGTGTGTACACAAAAAGGGTGGGAGAACGGGGCATAGGAGTTATCCGTTCTCGTACTACAGGATCCAAAACTCAAAATAAAACAGTCTGTTCGACCAGCGAATGTTACATGTGACCTGATAGGATTTGATGAGGCCGCGGTTCCTCGTGGATCTTCTTGTCCCCTGGACGAGTCCGGAGTGAAGAGGCCTTGTGGACCTCCTTACACCAGCGTGTGTCTGGGGTGAAGAGAGCCGTGTGGACCTCCTGACACCAGCGGTGTCTGGACGGAAGAGGAATATATAAACCAGGTGGCACAACCAGTGGGGGGCCCTTTCTTGGCCAATGAGGGACCAGCATCAGGTTTCTGCTGGAGCTGGGGGGTGTGGTCATCCGGCATGAGGTTTCTTGCAGACCTCAGATCAGGCGTTTTGGTGAAAGGAAGGAACATGGCTGCTCCTTTGTTTGAAAAGCACGTGTGAAGGTCTCAGCCAGCCAGGAGAGCAGGGTCAGATCCCAACAAGTTTATCACAAACATTCAACATCAACAAAGAACACTTTTATGTGTTTATCACAGGAATATTCAATTAAAGTTCTTCGAGGTCCAGTGAGACAGAATTTCCTCATCAAAGATCGAGAACATCATAACATGTGTAACCTGTTCTATGATTTAGTTCCTTATATATATATATATATATATATATATATAGTGAAGTTGCCAACTGTTGTATTAACGTCTGTATGTCAAATCAAATAAAGAAAGTTATATTCAATTATATCTCAACAATATTTATTGTCAGATTTTAAATTTAATTGGATGAATTATAAATAATAAATACTCTACTAATAAATATATGTTCTCTCGTTTCAAGTAAAATAAGAATGAATTAAAGAATAAAATACAGAACAGAAAGCTTTTGAAAAATAAAAATTAAATTTCACTGAATTGTTCTGCAGCTTTAAATTCATTCAGGTGTGAAGTGATGTCACCAAACAGCCACAACATTATATTTTTCTTAATAAGAGAACTTTTTCTGGTTATTAAACCTTGTTTCAGCTTCTCTCTGTTTACAGCATTGAACAGTGAACTCATGTGTTACATTCTGATCTTACTGGACTCTGAGGTTTGTTTTCTGTGACTTCATTCAGATGTGAACACATGAGACACACTGGTTTAAAGTGAACACATGAGACTCACTGGTTTAAAGTGAACACATGAGACTCACTGGTTTAAAGTGAACACATGAGACACACTGGTTTAAAGTGAACACATGAGACTCACTGGTTTAAACTGAAACAAAGAGGATGTGTCTGTTCTGCAGGAGCTTTATCTACGCCTTCCTGACCAGAGGACGTCCCGTCCCACTGCCCATCGTCCTCGCCGCCGCCATCTTCTGCTCGCTCAACGGCTTCCTGCAGGGACACCACCTGCTGCACTGCGCCCAGTTTGAGCACACCTGGCTGAGGGACGCTCGCCTGGCTGCAGGTGGGTCACTACAACATCCAGCTTGGCTCTAAATACTACAATACCCATGAGCCTTTAGCGGCCGTTGTCATGGAGAAGAAGCCAGAATGTAAGACTCAAACTGCCAAAGTTATAAGCTCTGTGATTGGATGTTTGCAGGTGAAATGCACCCTGGGAGTCGTGGTTGAACCTTCTATAAAGGTGCAGTGAATAGATCTTTACAGAGATGATAGTAGTTGATTAGAACCTTTGAACTCATCACTCCTCTAGATCTTTACAGAGATGATAGTAGTTGATTAGAACCTTTGAACTCATTACTCCTCTAGATCTTTACAGAGATGATAGTAGTTGATTAGAACCTTTGAACTCATCACTCCTCTAGATCTTTACAGAGATGATAGTAGTTGATTAGAACCTTTGAACTCATCACTCCTCTAGATCTTTACAGAGATGATAGTAGTTGATTAGAACCTTTGAACTCATCACTCCTCTAGATCTTTACAGAGATGATAGTAGTTGATTAGAACCTTTGAACTCATCACTCCTCTAGATCTTTACAGAGATGATAGTAGTTGATTAGAACCTTTGAACTCATCACTCCTCTAGATCTTTACAGAGATGATAGTAGTTGATTAGAACCTTTGAACTCATCACTCCTCTAGATCTTTACAGAGATGATAGTAGTTGATTAGAACCTTTGAACTCATCACTCCTCTAGATCTTTACAGAGATGATAGTAGTTGATTAGAACCTTTGAACTCATCACTCCTCTAGATCTTTACAGAGATGATAGTAGTTGATTAGAACCTTTGAACTCATTACTCCTCTAGATCTTTACAGAGATGATAGTAGTTGATTAGAACCTTTAAACTCTTCTATATGTGAGCAGCTCCTCCTCCTCTCCGTGACCTGTGTTGTGGTTCAACCTCCTGACTGGAGACTCATGGGAAATGAGTCAGTGTTTTAATGACTCCCAGATTCAATGGAGTGTTTGTGTAACTCCACATGTGTGGACCAGATGACTGTAAGAGAGTCTGTACATTGAAAACCTGCAAAGAAATCTCAAAACAAATGACAACAGAAAGAAAAGTGCACAAGAAAACTGTGATACTTTGAAACAACAGTGTATCAGGGCCGTTGTAGATACAAAATAATAGATGCAAAGCTGGGGGAGGGGTAATATTCAGAAGGAAAACTCTTTAACTGTTGAAGTTTATTAGTTTATCGTATCCTCATACAACCATTCATACGAGAGTTTCCTACTAAAGTCCAGCAGCACGGGTCAATTTGAATGAATACAGTCTTTTCAAAATAAACTCTTTCACAGGAAACTCAGTTTGGTTTCGGCAACAAAAGGACGTAGTGAGGTTCAGATAAAGATTGTGGTTTTGGGGTTAAATTATCTCCAGGAGTGACGTCACTGAAGTACAGAAGTTACATGAACAAATCAACGTTGCTGTCCTGGCTGAAAGATGGTGGTTTGTTGGACCCAACACGCCGTCGTACAGTTAAAGGAGCCGCTGGGTTTTAGTTTTATAACTCTTCTGTATTTAATCATTGTGAAGGTTTTCTTCTCTTCGTGGTCGGAATGATCGTCAACATCCACAGTGACCACATCCTGCGAGGCCTGAGAAGACCTGGAGAGACCGTCTACAGGATCCCCTACGGTACCACAGATCCTGATGCACACTGGATCTAAAGTTTAGATCCTGATTCACTTCAGATCCTGATTCACTTTAGATCCTGATTCACTTCAGATCCTGATTCACTTTCCTTTAGGAGGGATGTTTGAGTTTGTGTCTGGCGCCAACTTCTTCGGTGAGATCCTGGAGTGGTGTGGTTTCGCTTTAGCCTCCTGGTCTTTACCCGCCACCGCCTTTGCTTTCTTCACCGTGTGCTCCATCGGGCCCAGAGCCTACCAGCACCACAGGTACGTTAGCAACCTGTTCCCTTCATGGTCTGAGTCCCCCCCCCCCGTCCCTAAAACATAAAATGTCCCGTCACAACCTCCACCTTGTCCCCCATTAAAGGATGTTAGCAGCTAGACAATAACAGAATCACAGGGTTATGACATTACTCTGAAGGAGTTTGTTGAAGCTTATGTGACCTCATATAATTTGTTATTTTGACATGATGAGAGTACCAGATGTGTTTTGTTCAGTCAAAGGGATTTGATTGGTGTAATGTGGCGTGAGGTGCAGGAAGTCAGACGTTAGAACTCTGACACTTTGGATCTGTTGTGAACTAAGAATAAACGATCCCCGCTGGTTGCGACTCCAAGAACTGCCTCTCTCCTCTTCATTCTGCTACAACAAGTTCAGGTCCGTGAGACTAGAACATCCGCTAACGTTAGCTCGCCAGCTAAACAAAAACAGAATCACAGTAAACTGGTCTGGTTTTCTAGAAACAGATGAATTATCAGGTTCTTTTGAAGTTGACTTCAAGTAAAACATGAGTTCAGTTTTTCGTTACAGCTGAAACAAAAGGTTAACTTGTTTATTTTTAAAGTCATGTCTTTAAATTTCTGAGTGTGTGTCTGAGTGCTGTTGTCTAATATCATCAGTGGGGGGATCAGGTCTAACAGGATTGTCGGTCTTGCAGAGACTACCAGCAGAAGTTTGAGGACTACCCTCGCTCCAGAAGAGCTGTCATTCCTTTCATACTGTGACCGTGAACGACATCTGAGTTCCTGTTTCCATCTGCAGCTTCTGGAGAAGAAGAGACAAGAAGCCACTCGCAGACGATGATGAGTTGTTCACCTCAAACAACGTGAACGTGACGAGCACATTACTGCAACAATGTAACCTTCTTCTACTTTTGGTACTTTAAGTTTATTTTGATGCTGATACTGTCGTACTTCAGTCACGTTTAGATAGATAGATAGATAGATATGTACTTTATTCATCCCCAGGGGGAAATCTGTATGTTACAGCAGCAAGACACACCAAGAAGCAAAGTAACAGAGTAACCAAAATATTAAGTATTAAAAAATGCACAATATATACAATAGAATAACACAGTAGGACAAATTAAATATCAGAATATAGAATATATAAGATAAGCAACAAAAATACACAGTATATACAGTGTAATAGAATAGTGTTAAATTAACTAACTAGGTGAAAAACAGTAGTGCAAAAATCAACCACCAGCAAACAACAGTGTAGCAGTGTGTAGTTATGTGGAGGATGATCTGTTCAGAGGTGATTTATTATAAAGTCTTATAGCAGAGGGCAGGAATGTTCTCCTGTATCGGTCCTGTGACAGCGGAGCTGGATCAGTCTGTCCCTGCAGTAGGTGGTGGAGAGGGTGGTCCGGGTTATCCAATATGGATACTAGTTTCTTCAGTGTCCTCCTCTCCACCACCTCTTCCAGAATGTCTTGTTTGCAGCCAATGATGGAGCCGGCCTTCTTAACCAGTTTGTTAGAACGCAGGACTTTTACTTGTTAGTACTTTTAAGGGCTTTAAACTGGAGACAATCTTCAAAAATCTTCTTCAAAACCATCTTTTGGTTTAAATTGAATACGAAAACCTGGTTCAGGGTTCGGATTCCTGACTCCCTGTGGGGTTTCTCTAGTCTGAGTATGTGTCGTACTGGTGGCTGTTGTAACTTTACTGGTTTGTTTTTTTAAATAAATAAAATGAAAATTAATTCACAATATCAAAATGATCAAAGACATAAATAACCAGAGGATGATAAGTTAGAGAACACTTCAACAACAATAAAATGATTGTTTACGTCATTTAAACTGTCTCGTCTGTGTTTTATAGATGTTGTCCGAAGTGATTAAAAGGAAGGAAACACAGATATGCAAATTAGTCTCAGTAAAGCAGGTCAAAGGTATTATTTGGAGAAGAAAATCAACCAAATGTGGAAAAAAAGGTGTGACAGAGAGGAGGAAGAGAGACATTTATGTTGTAAAGAGTGAAAGCGAAGAAATGTAGTTTTATAGGTCTAGTGTAAAAACATGGAGGATAAAATATACGTTAATGTGGTATAAAATACCACATTAATTATTATTTTATTTTGTTGTTGTTTTCAGGGAAAAATACTAAGAATACCAAGAATACTAAGAATACTAACAATACTAAGAATACAAGAATACTAAGAATACAAGAATACTAAGAATACTAAGAATACAAGAATACTAGGAATATAAGAATACTAAGAATACAACAATACTAAGAATACTAAGAATACAACAATACTAAGAATACTAAGAATACAAGAATACTAAGAATACAAGAATACTAACAATACTAAGAATACTAAGAATACAACAATACTAAGAATACTAAGAATTAAAGGAATAAACAGATATAAAGAAGTATGCTGTGCTGATTGCAAAGCTTACAGTACAATGTGGGGGTACAGATGGAGGGTATCGTGAAGGTTTGATGGATGATAGGGATTTGATCTGTAGAGGAACAAGGATAAACATGAGTACATTAGATATCACATTAGTGTGTAATGCATTGGACAGCGACAACAGTCAGTGATCATCACCCAGCATGTCTGTAAGATAAAGGAAAGATGCTCATGTGAGCTTGAGAAGAGAGGAACGATGGCAAGTTCAGAGTGTTTTTAGGAAAGGAAGGAACATGGACTCAGTGATAAGGCTCGAGGCTGAAATAAGTGTAGAGGGTCAGTCACTGCAGTGTGGACATAGAGAAAGGTTTGCTGATGAAGCTGCACAGGTTGGGACTTGGTGGGAGAGTTTATAACTGGGTGAAGTACGGATTGTCAAATCAATACATGGTTATTAATGTTGTGTGATCAGCCCGCTACGCTCCATCATCATGATTAATGACATATTCACTCAGGCACCAGTAGGTCTCTGGTTGCTGATGATGGGGCATTGTGGGAAGAAAGGAAGGAACATAAAACCTGCAGTCAGAAGAGTACAAGAAGGTGATGAGGTGGTGGAGTGTGTGTGTGTGTGTGTGTGTGGGTGGGGGGGGCGGGGTGTAACTCAAACGGTGTTTTTCACCAGGAGAAGAATGAAGGAGGGATGAAGCTAAGGCTGTTTGGGAGAGACTTAGAGAGGGTTAGAACATTTACATTTCTGTGAGTTCTCTCTGTTTCACGGTTGACATGGACAGACCAGCAGGAGAAAGTAATAAACGTGAGGAATGTGTGACTGCTGGGAGTTAAAAAGCAAGATAAACTGCATGAAGTCCTTCAGTCAGATACAAGACTGTCTCATCAGGGAGGCGAGGCTGAATTCCTGCGGTCTGCATGTGTGAGTGGGAGAGAGAGGCTGAAGACATGAAACACAGATATGAAGATGAGTATCAGGAAGGCAGAGGTCAAGTCTAGTATTTGGAAAGAAATATCAACCAAATGTGGCAAAAAACAGGTGTGACGGAGAGAGAAAGAGACATTTATATCACATTCACAAGAGAGTCAAAGTTACAAGAGTTAGGAAGAAGGAACAAGGAGAGAGGAGACAGTGTGTGGAGGTTAAGGTCGGGCCATAAAACAGGGTTTGATTTAGAGGGTTTGATTTAAATGCAGGGATAAGGTACAAGGGTCACAGTGCTTTTTTAATTATTGTCTTACATACATACATTTATTTTTTATTATTATTATTTATTTTTATTATTATTATTATTATTATTATTTGGTTTGTTTTGGGGTAAATATTATAAGTCTATTCTCTGAGTCACACTCCGGACCTGAAGGTGGCGGTAAAGCGCCAATGAGCTGGAAGACAACCGCCGTAAAACCAGAAGAAGAAGAAGAAGAAGAAGAAGAAGCAGCAGCAGAAGAAGAAGAATCGACGTACGTCAGACATCTTACGTTAACATCCACAACAAACATGGCGGACGGTGAGTTTACTGTACTTCCATTGATCCCGGTTTTGCCGTTTTTTAATCGTATTTAGTTTCTTTGCTGCGTGTTTCCGGTTGTGTTTCATAGTTTAGTGACTCGGTTTGAAACACACCGTGGATTTTACCCGTTAGTGACGTTTATTCACCGGACAGGGAGCCTGAATGTGATGCTAAGCTAGTTTACCGTTTAATGCGCACGAACGTTTCAATGAGTTGTGAGTACAGACGTGTGTCCGATCAACGGACACGGAAGCAGGTTTAGAGCACATAACGTTCAGACTGTAATAAATAAAGTTATTAAAGACTTTATTTTATATTTGTCTCTTTGAACACGTGAGTAACTCCGATAGTTTCATTGAGAGACGTTCACTAGTAAACAGACCTCTGTGTGGAGAGGAGGAGCTTCTATGTGTGTGTGTATGTGTGTGTGTATATATATATATATATATATATATATATATATATATATAAAAATAAATAAATAAACGATTCCTCACTTGTGTGTGTTCACAGGAGAGACATACAGGTCACTGAAACATTAGGTCTGTTGGTGAACGTTTCATTTAAAGACAACACATGAAACAGCATCATGGAGGAGTGTGTTTGCATGTCTGGTGTGATGCTCAGTTAAATAAATCATTTTAGCGTTTATCTGGCGGGACAGAGGAGAGAGGAGGTCTGGTGAGGAGACGCTGCTCCTCACCAGACCTCCTCTCATTAAATGATTATATAACTTCTCCATCAACAGAGGTCTAAAGGTTCAAAGCGTCTCTTTGTCTTTCAGATCACACAGACGCAGATACGTCCATGGAGGGACACACTCCCGTGAGTACTACACAGTACCACACAGAGTACTACACAGTAGTGCTGGGCGGTATACCGGTTTTAATTTCCCGTACGATATGAAGTTTTCATATACCGTCATACTGGTGTTTAGAAACAACTTCTGTCGCTCTTTAACAGGCAGCAGAATATATTGTTCGCCGCTGAGAGCGATACTTCTTCTTCTAGTTTTACGGCGGTTGGCATCCATTTTATTGGTGCATTACCGTCACCTTCTGCCTAAGCCTAGCTTAGCACAAAGACTGTTAGCAGGGGGAAACTGTTAGCCTAGCTTAGCACAAAGACTGTTAGCAGGGGGAAACTGTTAGCCTAGCTTAGCACAAAGACTGGAAGCAGGGGGAAACTGTTAGCCTAGCAGGAGCTCCTGGCTGTGTTTAAAGTTCCAGCTGATGATAATAATTATAAAACATGAATAAGTACTCAATCATTTACTCACGTAAAAGTACAAAAGTATTATTATTGAAATATACTCAAAGTACCAAAAGTAACCGTACTCATTAGAGAATATATATTATATTACTGCATTCACGTGTTCATCACTTTAAAGCTGGAGCTCATTTTAATGACTTCATATAATCTATAATGTTACATCAGTTATTAGTTAATTAATAATCTGAAACTGTAAAGTAACTAAAGCTGTCAGATAAATGAAGTAAAAAGTACAATATGTACTGTGAGATGTAGTGAAGGACAAGTAGAACGTAGTAGAAGTACAAGTATGTTCAAACAGTACTTGAGTAAAAGTACTTTTGTCTGATTGGTGATGATGAATAAACACGAGTTCTCCTGCAGGTGTCTGAAAACCCTCACGCAGAGTACGGACTGACGGAGAACATCCAGGTAACACACACACTCACACTCACAGACACACACTCTGAGGTGAAAAGGCAGACTCCCAGCATGCTTTGCTGCTCCTCAGAGGACGGTGGAGAACGAGAAGGCGGGCTCGGAGAAGATCTCGAAGCAGAAGGTGGACCTGCAGGCGCTGCCGACCCGAGCGTACCTGGACCAGACCGTGGTCCCGATCCTGCTGCAGGGTCTGTCGCTGCTCGCCAAGGACAGGTGGGACACACTGGTTCAAGGTCTACACATAGAGAGGTCATTGTGTTTAAATACCCACTGAATGAATAAAGAGTTTCCTTTCTGTCCTCCAGACCTCCGAACCCCATCGAGTACCTGGCAGCGTTCCTGCTGAAGAACAAATCCCAGTTTGAAGAGAGGAATTAAACTGTGAAGTCATTTCATTCAGTAGAAACTACACTGTTGTTGTTGTTGTTGTTTTTTATTAACCAGAATAAACATGTTGACGTGAAAGAGGAGCTGCTCTTTGGGATTGTATCCATTATTTATTAAAATCCGACCGTTTGTCGAACCTCAGATTCAAGAGGAGCAATGCGGATTCCGTCCCGGCCGTGGAACAGTGGACCAGCTCTTTACCCTCGCAAGACTACTGGAGGGGTTCTGGGAGTTTGCTCAACCAGTCTACATGTGCTTTGTGGACTTGGAGAAGGCTTTCGACCGGGTCCCTCGGGGGGTCTTGTGGGGGGTGCTGCGGGAGTATGGGGTGCCGGACCCGTTACAACGGGCGATCCGGTCTCTGTACGACTGCAGTAGGAGCTGTGTCCGCATTCTCAGCAATAAGTCAGACACGTTCCCGGTGGGTGTTGGCCTACGCCAGGGCTGCCCTTTGTCACCGGTCCTGCTCGTGACTTTCACGGACAGGATATCTAGGCGCAGCCGGGGGGTGGAGAACGTCAGGTTCGGGGGTCTCGGGATCGCCTCTCTGCTGTTTGCAGATGATGTGGTCCTGTTAGCCTCCTCGGATCGTGACCTCCAGCATTCACTGGGGCGGTTTGCAGCCGAGTGTGAAGCGGCGGGGATGAGAGTTAGCACCTCCAAATCTGAGGCCATGGTTCTCTGCCGGAAACCGATGGATTGCTCCCTCCAGGTGGGGACGGAGTGCCTACCTCAAGCGAAGGAGTTCAAGTATCTCGGGGTCTTGTTCACGAGTGAGGGTAAGATGGAGCGGGAGATCGACAGGCGGATCGGTGCAGCTGCAGCAGTAAAGCAGGCGCTGCACCGGACCGTCTTGGTGAAGAGGGAGCTGAGCCGGAAGGCAAAGCTCTCAATCTACCACTCGGTCTACGTTCCTACCCTCACCTATGGTCACGAACTCTGGGTCGTGACCGAAAGGACAAGGTCGCGGCTACAAGCGGCCGAAATGAGCTTCCTCCGTAGGGTGGCCGGGCTCAGCCTTAGAGATAGGGTAAGGAGCTCGGTCATCAGGAGGGAGCTTGGAGTCGAGCCGCTACTCCTTCGCGTCGAAAGGAGTCAGCTGAGGTGGTTCAGCATCTAATCAGGATGCCTCCTGGACGCCTCCCACTGGAGGTTTTCCAGGCACGTCCAACTGGGAAGAGACCCCGGGGAAGACCCAGAACACGCTGGAGGGATTACATCTCCCAGCTGGCCTGGGAACGCCTCGGGATCCCCCAGAATGAGCTGGAACATGTTGCCGGTGAGAGGGAGGTCTGGGTCGGCCTGCTGGGCTGCTGCCACCACGACCCGACCCCGGATAAGAGGAGGAAGATGGATGGATTGATTTATTAAAATAGAATCAGAAATTTATGAAAAATAAATTATTTTGAGTCATATTTTCATTCAGACGGCAACAAAATGTTGAAGTACTGCTGGTTTGTGGTCTGGTTACTGACACTGACCATCTGCTTTAACTAGTGGCATCAAAACCAGCTCAACCAGTTAACTAGTGACAACACCATCTTAACCAGTTAACTAGTGGCATCAACAGAGGTCAGAGCTTTTATTCTGAAAACCGCTGAGACTGAACCAGACAGGAAGTGTGCTGTAAAACCAAAATTCGAGCTGAAAGAGTGTAAAAAGTTTGATATAATTATTTTTATTTCTTCACTTTATTGCACAGCGATGAAATAAAACAATATTTTGTAATAACATGAAATTCTACCAGAATCAGAAACAAGTGAATTCTGTTTAATCTTTAAATGAGACGAAAAGAAGTTTCAAACTTCATATTTTGTTTTTTTAACGTCCGAATAATTCAGATATCACCGCAGAGAGTTTGAGTAATAAAGCCCAAATATTACAAGAAAAAGTCATAGAAAGATTTGTGAGGAAAAGTTGTAATATTTAAAGAAAAAAGCTATTTTAAAATGTCAGAAAGGAACATTTATGAAAAGTTAAAATCTTATGAAAAGCAGCTGTTGGATGAGAGCAGAGTGATTTAAATATATACTTATGTTGAGTAGATCAAACATTGATATCTGATATTAGTGAAACCTTTTTCTGCATCCTCCTCTTCCTCATTTAAGATAATTACATATTTATAATTAAGATAGTCACATGATCTGTCACATGATCGAGACGTTAATCGTGACCGAAGACAAAGCTGAAGGACGTCCTCTGTGGGTTTAATGGTGCTCCGTTAGATCATGTGACAGATCATGTGACTTGTGAAGGTCTTATTGAGGAGATTCATATCAACGCACCTTTCAGATTCTATTATTTTGATCTTTTCATTCACCAGCTGTGACTGTTTATTGCAGGTCCAGTTTGTAAAGAATCAGAAAGGTAAAAACCCTGGTGGACCAGAGAAAACATTATTATTATTCTGAGTGTGATTACTAATCTACCCACAAAGGCCTCGTTACTCAGAGGCTTCGTCTGCATCCGCTGTGGTTCAGGAGAAGCTCTCACTGATCAAACTCTCTCATTGTTTATCATCGTCTACGTTCTGAACCACAGCTGATCCCCGTTAAAGCTCATGTATTTACCTTTATGCATGTTTATTAATCAATCTGATGATTATTTTATTAACTAAACTTTGGTCTATAAAATATCAGAAAATAGTTTAAAATGTTATAATAATAACCCGACGTTCATAAATTATGAAAAAGAAAGCATCTAAACCTGGAACCACAGAGCGTTTAGTGTCTTCACTTAAATAACTGATTATCAGTAAATAACTGATTGTCAATATTTACTGATTATCGTTATTTACTGATCGTTGTTCTGACCCTGGATCATTTTACAGATCAAAGTAGTGACATAAAAACTGAAATATATATAAACTGTTGTTTATATATAACATACATTGTTTTTATTTCTTCAAATAATAAAAGTTTCCAAACAATGAAAATACAACATCTAATCTTTGGAGCTTTTTTCCTATTTTTTTGGTGTTCTTTCAGTCTGAGAGCAGATAACGCTGTAACGCCCTCCCTCTAAACCCCGCCCTCTTTATTGCTCTCCCTCTAAACCCCGCCCTCTTTCTTGCTCTCCCTCTAAACCCCGCCCTCTTTCTTGCTCTCCCTCTAAACCCCGCCCTCTTTCTTGCTCTCCCTCTAAACCCCGCCCTCTTTCTTATGCTTGGATTTGCTCTGCTTCTGCTCAAACCGTTTGTCTACACAGATATTTTGTTGCGTGCACAGATTTCCTGATCTCCAGCTTCATAATAACTAATCTAACTACTACTTTACCCAAATGTAATATTTTCCCGTATGCTGACACGAATGCCTTGAATCAACCACGTCAACACTCACTTGTTGACATCTGCACACAGAGAGCTAGCCGTTAGCTATAACTGAACCAGCGCTGTCTGCTCTATTGTCAGTCTAAGCTAACGTTAGCTTGGCGTACAGTTAGCATTAGCTCTGTGTTTTTGTGAGTGAAGGTCTGGGTGGTGTTCCTGTTGACTGTTGAGGTAGCATGCCGCTGCATTCACTAACCACACACATGTACTGCTGTTGCATTGACTGGCTCCAGAAACAGATGCTAACTAGCATAAGTAGCGGCTAACTGAGCCTCTAACATTAGCTGTAGCCCGCTTCACTGACTGACACCAGCAGGAGGCCGGTGTAGCTGCTATGTTTATTTATATATATATATATATATATATATAAAGAACGGGCTGGTTTACATAATAACTGTCTTTTTATTCAAAATAAAACTGCAGAGTGAAATGTGAGAGCAAGCAGCAGAAGATGTGAGTGCAAAAGAGTTTGAGGAGCTGTGAGAGTTCAGAGGGAGAACTTTACAAAACCTGAAGTGAAATCCATGAATGATGCTCTCAGACTGAAAGAAGACTCCGGAATAAATAGCTCCGTAGTAGTTTATCCACTTATAAGAAATATTAAAGTTTCGCTGTTGGATTTATAAAAAAGTGCAGAATCCACTGTGGATTATTTCTTCTGCAGGTTTGTTTCATTGTACCAGAAGAAGAATGATGGTGTCAGGACGGGATTATTACAAATTACTGATTAAATGTTAATTCTATGAATCGGCTCCCAGACCAACGAATCATAATCAGCTGGTTTAGTGTTGGAGTAAACAGCTTGCATCACGTGTCAGGTCACATGACGTACAGCAGGCTGTGAGAACCAATCAGGACAGAGACAGTAACAAGAGAATCTTTACAGGTTGTAAGTTGACTGATGGGAGCCGGCCTATCACACGCAGCCCTCACAGATCAGAAACACACCTGAGCAGGTGACCTGCTGCCACCACCACCACCTGTCCTCTCTGCATGACATCATTTCCTGTGAGTTCCCTCAAAACAGACTTTTAAAGACGGCCGCAGGAAGTAGTGATAAGATAACGACGATGACGATAAAGACAAGGAGGCGGCGTCGGGTGAGGTGGGCGGGGCTTCCTCTCAGATGTAAAACTGGTGAGCAGCCAGGTTGTCCATGAAGGGCTGAACCAGGAAGTCAGTGGAGAAGTAGAAGACCAGGCCGAAGGTGATGGAGATGGGCAGCGCCGGCAGAGCCTTCTTAAAGATGGCCAACAGCAGCAGAGTCAGGCACAGACCCTGAGAGCACAGGTGTGTTAGAGATGTGATACAGGTGTGTTACAGGTGTGATACAGGTGTGTTACAGGTGTGATACAGGTGTGTTAGAGGTGAGTTACAGGTGTGATACAGGTGTGTTACAGGTGTGTTACAGGTGTGTTAGAGGTGAGTTACAGGTGTGTTACAGGTGTGTTAGAGGTGCGTTACAGGTGTGTTACAGGTGAGTTACAGGTGTGTTACAGGTGTGATACAGGTGTGTTACAGGTGTGTTACAGGTGTGTTACAGGTGTGTTAGAGGTGAGTTACAGGTGTGTTACAGGTGAGTTACAGGTGTTACAGGTGTGATAGAGGTGAGTTACAGGTGAGTTACAGGTGTGTTACAGGTGTGATACAGGTGTGTTACAGGTGTGTTAGAGGTGAGTTACAGGTGTGTTACAGGTGAGTTACAGGTGTTACAGGTGTGATAGAGGTGAGTTACAGGTGAGTTACAGGTGTGATACAGGTGTGTTACAGGTGAGTTACAGGTGTGTTACAGGTGAGTTACAGGTGTGTTACAGGTGAGTTACAGGTGTTACAGGTGAGTTACAGGTGTGTTAAAGACACAGAAGAAGAAGAATCACAGGTACACATTAGATTACATCACATGGTAACATGAAGGAAGTTTGATATTCTGTTGTATAAAACTACAACTTACGATAAGAATAGCGACGAAGCAAGCTAGCGTTGTGTTCCAGTCTCCACCCGTCGCTGCAGCTTTTCCAACCAGAACGCTGTAGAAGATGAAGTCACCGAGACCGAGCTTCACTCCTCCTGCAGACATTAAACGCACCTTTAGTCTCCCACAGACATTAAACACACCTTTAGTCTCCCACAGACATTAAACGCACCTTCCACCTTCTACAGACGCTGTGTTTTCCTACTCTGGTATTAAACCTTAAACTACGCAGTCAGCTGATTTAAACTCACGGTCTTCCTCCAGGTCGTCTTCTGGAAACGACCGGGACTGTCGGTTCTCAGGCTCCGCCCCCCTGCTGCTCTGCTCCGCCTCCTCGTCTGAAAAACAAAATGCCGACAGGAAGTGAGCCACCAGAATCATCATTTAATACATTAAAAAAGTTCATTTCAAGTTTCAATATTTATTCAGATATTTTACTTTATCATTGATTATTTATTTCACCTTTTCTTATATGCATCTTACAAAGTAAGTCATTTTACAGCTTATTTACTTTATTAATTAATTTGGCATTTAAAGACCAATTGTTCTGTGATGATGATGATGATGATGTTATTACTCTTTATAAAGAAAATAGAAGTGGCCGATTCAATTAAACCACCAGTAAGTGATTATATTATTTGTGACTAAATATGTAATGAGTTCTTAGTTTTTTGTTTTATTTAGAACGTGTTTTATAATTTGAACTTAGTAAATCAAATCTCATTTTTGAAGAGAATAAATGAAATGATCACTCCTGATCATGTCCATCATCACATCCAAATATTAAGAATTAAAAACACGAATATAAACTAGTGTCCATCAGGTTGATTCATCAGATCGTACAGGTGTTCATGATATTGTGTCCAGACGCTCATTTCCCATGATTCCTTGCAGTGAATAGCTGTTTGTGATGTCCGACCTGTTTCCTGTCCGGAGCACTGAGTGTCCGCCGGGCTCGCCATCCCCACCGTCCACATCATGGCAGCTGAACACCGACAGGTAAATCAACAGGTCAGAGACTCATCATGTGATCATAAAATCAATGTGAACGTCTGTGTTCACTTCTTCTTCTTCTTTTAAAATGGACTCACAGGAGTAGATGAGGGCGGGGAAGATGGGCTCGTTGCGTTCCTGAGCCGTCTCCACCAACATCCTGAGAGGACCTTTAGGGGCCAGGACGGCCACCAGGTCTGCAACAACAATCACAACCAGAGCAATGCATGATGGGAGACTGAAGTATCCACGAAATGACAGTGTGAACATTCAGTTCTCTTGTGTTCATCAACCGCTCCTCACCGTAGACGGAGATGGCTCCCAGGATGACCCAGGCCGACCACTCGGGCAGGTACTTGATGAAGACGAGGGCCATGAGGGCGCTGATGAGGATCAGGTAGGCCTGCTGCAGCTGGAGGGGGCCCTTCCAGTGGATGCAGATCATCCCCACCGCCCCGAAGTTCCAGATGATCACGCCGACTGTCGGGTAGTCCACCGCCAGGTTGTACGTCTTGAACACTTCGCTAGGAATCGGAGGAAGACCACGATGATGCACCTGAACTCTTTAAACATGGTTCCTCAATATGCAAAAAACCTTTTAGAACCTCAGCCACTCTGTCCCTGGTTGACCTGCAGGACTCACCCCAGATACATGAAGCTGAACCAGAAGAGCAGCATGAGGGAGGACAGGATGAGCCAACCATGGATGAACTGATCGACACAAAACACCAGATCAGCAGCACGTTATGATCAGACTTTATGCAACATGACCACCAGATCCAGAGAGGACGCTACATGATGCTACATGAGGCTACATGAGAATACATGATGCTACATGAGGCTACATGATGCTACATGATGCAACATGACCACCAGATCCAGAGAGGACGCTACATGATGCTACATGAGGCTACATGATGCTACATGAGGCTACATGAGGCTACATTAGAATACATGATGCTACATGATGCTACATGATGCAACATGACCACCAGATCCAGAGAGGACGCTACATGATGCTACATGAGAATACATGATGCTACATGATGCTACATGATGCAACATGATGCTACATGATGCTACATGAGGCTACATGAGGCTACATGATGCTACATGAGGCTACATGACGCTACATGATGCTACATGACGCTACATGACACTACATGATGCTACATGAGGCTACATGACGCTACATGAGAATACATGAGGATACATGAGAATACATGAGGATACATGAGGCTACATGACGCTACATGAGAATACATGAGGCTGTATGAGAATACATGAGGCTACATGATGCTACATGATGCAACATGATGCTACATGATGCAACATGACCACCAGATCCAGAGAGGACGCTACATGATGCTACATGAGGCTACATGAGAATACATGATGCTACATGATGCAACATGACCACCAGATCCAGAGAGGACGCTACATGAGAATACATGATGCTACATGAGGCTACATGACGCTACATGAGGATACATGACGCTACATGAGGCTACATGATGCTACATGAGAATACATGATGCTACATGATGCAACATGACCACCAGATCCAGAGAGGACGCTACATGATGCTACACGAGGCTACATGATGCTACATGAGGCTACATGAGAATACATGATGCTACATGAGGCTACATGATGATACATGAGGCTACATGAGAATACATGAAGCTACATGAGGCTACATGATGCTACATGATGCTACATGAGAATACATGACGCTACATGACGCTACATGAGGCTACATGAGGCTACATGACACTACATGATGCTACATGAGAATACATGATGCTACATGAGGCTACATGACGCTACATGATGCTACATGAAAATACATGATGCTACATGAGGCTACATGAAAATACATGACGCTACATGATGCTACATGAGAATACATGAGGCTACATGACGCTACATGAGAATACATAATGCTACATGACGCTACATGATGCTACATGAGGCTACATGAGGCTAGATGAGGATTCATGACGCTACATGACGCCTACCCGCCTCCAAACCCGCCTCCAAACTCGCCCCAACACTCCCAGCATGCACTGCTTCTCCTGCTCTCTGCCGGATCTGGTGGTATTTAAACCTTGGCTTTAAAGAGTTCTTATTGAGACGGGTTTCTGACCTTGTAGCAGCGATACTTGTAGAGGACGACCAGGAAGATGGTCATGACCACGATGACGCTGATCATGATGATGGTGTTGAGGACGGAGTTGAGGAGCCGGCGGCCGACGGACGTGGTGTTCTCCGTGAACGGCGTGTAGATCCTGCGGGGGGCGGCAGACACAAAAAACGGGGGTTTAGCCGAGGGCGGAGGAATCGTACACGTGGCGTACCGAAGACGTGCGGACCTACAGCTGCTGGTTGGTCTTCTCCGAGTAGAAGCTGACCGACTTGATGGTGGCGACCACCACCACCATGCAGAGGGTGACGGGGACGAAGAGCATGATGACGTGTTTGGCTCCGTACTTCAGAGTCAGCTCTTCATCGTCTGCGTCGACCTCCTGATCCGAGCCGCCGCCTCCGTCCACGGCAGCCGGACCCGCCCTCCTGCTGACCCCAGACTGACCACCAGAGGGACATTCAGCAGGAAATACATCAACAACAATATGACTGTTATGGGCTTTATTCTTGATTCCGTTACCCTTTTGGACGGGGTGTCGGTGGGGGGGTCGAGGTCAGGCTCTGGTTTGTAGGAGGCCACCGCTGGACTCTCAGACGGGACCAACGCCGTCCTCTCGTTGTACGAGTCCTCGTCGCTGTCCGAGGTGTTCATGACTGGAATCACAGAAACACAAGCAGCCCATGTGACACAGGCCTGAGCACAGACCACCCCCCCCCCCCCCCCCCCCCCCCCGATCAGCTGATCAGCTGTTTGCTCTCCATACTTCACTTCAACATGAACTGAGATCAATGTTTTTAATCATCACTTCATTAATATTATTGTATTTGTCGGCAACATACCGCTAAGGCTCATGGGATACGTAGTTTAGTTTGTTTCTCTCTTGTTGTGTCCAACAGTCCAGAACGTTCACACCAAAACATCCCAACATGAGAAAGTAAACAAGTAAACAAGTAAACATCAGCTTTGTTTCATCTATTTAAATGTTGTCCAGCAGCGACATAAAGGTATGAATAAATACCTGGTCAAATGCTGGTCATATAATTAGAATATCATCAAAAAGTTGATTTATTTCACTAATTCCATTCAAAAAGTGAAACTTGTCTATTATATTCATTCATTACACACAGACTGATATATTTCAAATGTTTATTTCTTTTAATTTTGATGATTATAACTGACAACTAAGGAAAATCCCAAATTCAGTATCTCAGAAAATTAGAATATTGTGAAAAGGTTCAATATTGAAGACCCCTGGTGCCACACTCTAATCAGCTAATTAACTCAAAACACCTGCAAAGCCCCTTTAAATGGTCTCTCAGTCTAGTTCTGTAGGCTACACAATCATGGGGAAGACTGCTGACTTGACAGTTGTCCAAAAGACGACCATTGACACCTTGCACAAGGAGGGCAAGACACAAAAGGTCATTGCAAAAGAGGCTGGCTGTTCACAGAGCTCTGTGTCCAAGCACATTAATAGAGAGGCGAAGGGAAGGAAAAGATGTGGTAGAAAAAAGTGTACAAGCAATAGGGATAACCGCACCCTGGAGAGGATTGTGAAACAAAACCCATTCAAAAATGTGGGGGAGATTCAGAAAGAGTGGACTGCAGCTGGAGTCAGTGCTTCAAGAACCACTACGCACAGACGTATGCAAGACATGGGTTTCAGCTGTCGCATTCCTTGTGTCAAGCCACTCTTGAACAACAGACAGCGTCAGAAGCGTCTCGCCTGGGCTAAAGACAAAAAGGACTGGACTGCTGCTGAGTGGTCCAAAGTTATGTTCTCTGATGAAAGTACATTTTGCATTTCCTTTGGAAATCAGGGTCCCAGAGTCTGGAGGAAGAGAGGAGAGACACACAATCCACGTTGCTTGAGGTCCAGTGTAAAGTTTCCACAGTCAGTGATGGTTTGGGGTGCCATGTCATCTGCTGGTGTTGGTCCACTGTGTTTTCTGAGGTCCAAGGTCAACGCAGCCGTATACCAGGAAGGTTTAGAGCACTTCATGCTTCCTGCTGCTGACCAACTTTATGGAGATGCAGATTTCATTTTCCAACAGGACTTGGCACCTGCACACAGTGCCAAAGCAACCAGTACCTGGTTTAAGGACCATGGTATCCCTGTTCTTAATTGGCCAGCAAACTCGCCTGACCTTAACCCCATAGAACATCTAAGGGGTATTGTGAAGAGGATGATGCGAAATGCCAGACCCAACAATGCAGAAGAGCTGAAGGCCACTATCAGAGCAACCTGGGCTCTCATAACACCTGAGCAGTGCCACAGACTGATCGACTCCATGCCACGCCGCATTGCTGCAGTAATTCAGGCAAAAGGAGCCCCAACTAAGTATTGAGTGCTGTACATGCTCATACTTTTCATGTTCATACTTTTCAGTTGGCCAAGATTTCTAAAAATCCTTTCTTTGTATTGGTCTTAAGTAATATTCTAATTTTCTGAGATACTGAATTTGGGATTTTCCTTAGTTGTCAGTTATAATCATCAAAATTAAAAGAAATAAACATTTGAAATATATCAGTCTGTATGTAATGAATGAATATAATAGACAAGTTTCACTTTTTGAATGGAATTAGTGAAATAAATCAACTTGTTGATGATATTCTAATTATATGACCAGCACCTGTATACAAAGGTACTTGTACTTAAAGAGTAACAGCAGACGATGATTTAAAGGTTGACTTATCGTTACATTGAGTTCAGGTTGATGAGCAGAAACCTGTTAAACTGTAATAAATACTTTAATGATCAGCTAAAGTATTATTATTACTAGTACTACTTCACCCTGTTAGTGTAATAACGTCTGTTATCAGCAGTACTGCAAGTATTCACATAGAATAGAAATACTGCAATATATAAATACTCAAAGCTCCACTTGTGTTTTGTACGATATATACGTATTTAGTTAGTAGTTTAAATCCACAAAGATGCTTCATATTTTACCAGCTGATGTATTTTGTGTCTAAACTGGAGTAGAAATATATAAGTGAAGTACAAGTACCTCATAAGTGTGTTTATGTCCACAACATGTGTTACTCTGCGTTTATCTGACAGAATATACGATCAACTATCAAGTATTAACGAGGTAATACACAAAACACTGTGTACTGCTATTAAAGTACACAGAAGTATTCAAAGAAGTAAAAAGTATCTCTGACTTAAACAAACGCCAAGTACATGCAAGTACATGTAAGTACATGTTGATGATAATATTTAAGATCCTCAGAGGCACAAAGATAAATAAATACATAGTATACATATATATATATATACTATGTATGCATATTTACTGTGTGTTCAGTGTATATATGAGCCTCACTTTGAATGAATAGAGTAGAACATGAAACTGTATAAAGTCTCTACAGCGAACTGTTTCTGTAAGCAAAGACATGTAGCTCCCCATGAACGCGTTATATATACAGTATATATATATAGTATATATACAGTATATATACAGTATATATATATAGTTATATATATATAGTATATATATTTCTATATATAGTATATAGAGAGAGTTATACACAGAGATATATGGAGTTTACCTGGAGTTCAGCCGCAGTAAACAGAGAAGAAGAAGCTCACAAAGTAAACCGACAACCCGGAAGACGGTTAATCAGCTGACCGACAACACCACGTGATCTCGTGACGTTCCCCGCGGATCACGTGGTGTTGTCTGTCACGTCTTACGTCACAGTGTATTCATCTTGTATGTTACATTTTATATATGTTCTATTTTATCTTCTGCAGTACTTTGTATACTAGATAATATTTATTGTATTTAAACTATTGTTGATAAGTATTATTAAGTAGTATATTTTACACATTATTAAGGTACAATTCACTCCTGGGATTAATACAGTACTGTCTATTGTCTATTTAAATATTTAATGTTCACTGGGCTTCATGGAACAATAGCGGGACATTTAATATATTCCATTATTTATATATTACAATATATTCCATTATATATTATATATACATTATATGAATACATTATCTTAAATATGTATTCATTTAATTATTATAATTAAATATATATTAAATAAAATACTTTAATATTTAATACATATATAATAATATAATACATATAATAAGTAATATATATTTAATGCATAATGTTTTCAGTGCGGTGAGTCCTCCGGTGCAGCAGGGGGCGCTCCTGGCGCGGTGCTGGTTTTAAAGACAACAGAAGAAGAAGACGAAGAAGAAGCGGTTTATGAAATCAGCAGCGCGTCCATCTGAACCGAAGCTTTGCTCTCTGGACTGGACCGGACCGGTATGCAGTGATATGGACGCGGATGAGTCTCTGGAGGAGCAGCTGGCGGACCGGAAGCCCCGCGGGTCCGGAGGACAGAGTCTCCGCCGGTGACGGCTCCAGGAAGTCTCTGGTGGTGGGAGAGAATAAGTTATGAGGATAATAAGATATGAGTGAGCAGGTGGATCACGTTAGCTTCACTGACCTTCATCCAGGAGATCAACCGTTGATGATGGAGCGTTATTGCTCGTAGCAGATTTATTAAATAATAATGAAGTAACGTCAAAGTATTTATTGGTTATTAAAAACTCAATTATGAATCATAAACCCATTAATTAGTATAAAAAGAATGATGAACGCTATAAGACAGCATCAGTGTAAGTAACAGAATGTAGGACTTCAGAACTCATGAATCAATTAACTGTTAATCTGCTACAGAGCTGTCATCACGTGAACAGGGACGTTTTACTTCATACACATAAAATAATCAAGTTCTTCATGGATGAAATATTTATCGGACCAATTACATAATTAAATTAGAGTTTGTTATAATGAATTTAACTACACGTATTTATAAAACTATTTGGTGCCGGTGGAGCAGGCGAGGTCGTCTCTCTGCCGGTGGAGCAGGCGAGGTCGTCTCTCTGCCGGTGGAGCAGGCGAGGTCGTCTCTCTGCCGGTGGAGCAGGCGAGGTCGTGTCTCTGCCGGTGGAGCAGGCGAGGTCGTGTCTCTGCCGGTGGAGCAGGCGAGGTCGTCTCTCTGCCGGTGGAGGAGGCGAGGTCGTCTCTCTGCCGGTGGAGCAGGCGAGGTCGTGTCTCTGCCGGTGGAGCAGGCGAGGTCGTGTCTCTGCCGGTGGAGCAGGCGAGGTCGTGTCTCTGCCGGTGGAGCAGGCGAGGTCGTCTCTCTGCCGGTGGAGCAGGCGAGGTCGTGTCTCTGCCGGTGGAGCAGGCGAGGTCGTGTCTCTGCCGGTGGAGCAGGCGAGGTCGTCTCTCTGCCGGTGGAGCAGGCGAGGTCGTGTCTCTGCCGGTGGAGGAGGCGAGGTCGTGTCTCTGCCGGTGGAGGAGGCGAGGTCGTCTCTCTGCCGGTGGAGGAGGCGAGGTCGTGTCTCTGCCGGTGGAGGAGGCGAGGTCGTGTCTCTGCCGGTGGAGGAGGCGAGGTCGTCTCTCTGCCGGTGGAGGAGGCGAGGTCGTCTCTCTGCCGGTGGAGGAGGCGAGGTCGTGTCTCTGCCGGTGGAGCAGGCGAGGTCGTGTCTCTGCCGGTGGAGCAGGCGAGGTCGTGTCTCTGCCGGTGGAGCAGGGAGGTCGTCTCTCTGCCGGTGGAGCAGGCGAGGTCGTGTCTCTGCCGGTGGAGCAGGGAGGTCGTCTCTCTGCCGGTGGAGGAGGCGAGGTCGTGTCTCTGCCGGTGGAGGAGGCGAGGTCGTGTCTCTGCCGGTGGAGGAGGCGAGGTCGTCTCTCTGCCGGTGGAGGAGGCGAGGTCGTGTCTCTGCCGGTGGAGGAGGCGAGGTCGTGTCTCTGCCGGTGGAGCAGGCGAGGTCGTGTCTCTGCCGGTGGAGGAGGCGAGGTCGTGTCTCTGCCGGTGGAGGAGGCGAGGTCGTCTCTCTGCCGGTGGAGCAGGGAGGTCGTGTCTCTGCCGGTGGAGGAGGCGAGGTCGTGTCTCTGCCGGTGGAGCAGGCGAGGTCGTGTCTCTGCCGGTGGAGGAGGCGAGGTCGTCTCTCTGCCGGTGGAGGAGGCGAGGTCGTGTCTCTGCCGGTGGAGGAGGCGAGGTCGTCTCTCTGCCGGTGGAGGAGGCGAGGTCGTGTCTCTGCCGGTGGAGGAGGCGAGGTCGTCTCTCTGCCGGTGGAGGAGGCGAGGTCGTCTCTCTGCCGGTGGAGCAGGCGAGCTCAGCCTCCAGGTGAAGGTATCAGACCTCAGTGTTCCAGGTTCTTCTGAGTGACGAGAAGCTGCTTCTGTTTTCAGACTCGCTTCAAGCTGCTGAAGAACCTGTTGGGAAACACAACAACCTGCTGACACAGAGAGCTGAGCCAGCTGGCCAGGTCATCGTTTATTATCCCACAGAAGATGTTCAATGTGTAAAGAGTAGAGTAGAGTATATCATGCTGTGTACTGCAGGTACATATATTTACATCCTTAATCCAAAGACTTCCATAGTGATGGATGTGTTTATGAGAACTCTAAAGCTACTCTTCATATAATTGAAGTTCTCTCTGCAGAGTGATCAGTGGACCTTAATTAGAGAATGCTTTATCTGCAGACGGTGATGCAGAGAGAACCCAGCTGAGCGTCGTGTTGTGTCAGAATGACAGAGGGCTACTCCGGCAGTGACCTCACCTCATTGGCTAAAGACGCCTCGCTGGGACCAATCAGAGGTGAGATACAGACTTCATGTCAGTGTTTCTGTACCAATATGACTTTAATTAGTATTCATGAATTCATGAACTCTTCCTCCCGGACTATAAATACATGTGTGTATTAAAGTGTTGTTTAGATGTTTTCTTCCCCTTATTGGAATCATGCCGTGTGTGACTGTTGTAGTGTTCTTCTTCTAGCTGCAGCCCCGGAGACTTAAATATAAATAGTGTGAATCTAAAGAACCATGCAAAGTGGTAAGAAGGCTTACTTTCATATCTTATAATCAAGCACAGCATGAAAACAACATGAAAGAAGCCGGAGCAGAGGAACAGAAGGGAATGCAGAGTGTGAGTGTACATCACGACTGCGACATATGGAGCATGTGTCTCCTGTTGAGGCGTCTTCCTCTTTGCTGCTCTGATGCAGAGCTCCAAGGACAGAGGAAGTCTCTTCCTGTGCACATTGTAAAGCCCTCTGAGGAATCTTGTGTTATTGTGCTACACAAATAAAAGACAGACATCCGGATTACAAACATAGAACTAAACATCATCGGCGTAAAATGTCACTTTGTGTTATTGGCCGCTGCATGTCTCCGTCGTCTTCAGCCGTGTGTCTTCATGAACCAGGACGAGATTACGACTCTTCAGACTAAAACATTGCGGTGACGGAGCACGTTTCCCATCATGCCGAGCGCTGGACTGAGTAGTTTAATTAAGCGGTGGAGATCTGAGAATGAAGATTAATTATAATCTTAATTAATTAATTATAATAATTAAATGAATACATATTTAAGATAATGTATTCATATAATGTATATATAATATATAATGGAATATATTGTAATATATAAATAATGGAATATATTAAATGTCCCGCTATTGTTCCATGAAGCCCAGTGAACATTAAATATTTAAATAGACAATAGACAGTACTGTATTAATCCCAGCTTGCTGCTGCCTCCTGCTGCTTGCTGCTGCTTCCTGCTGCTTCCTGCTGCTTGCTGCTGCTTCCTGCTGCTTGCTGCTGCTTGCTACTGCTTCCTGCTGCTTCCTGCTGCTTCCTGCTTCCTCCTGCTGCTTGCTGCTGCTTGCTACTGCTTCCTGCTGCTTCCTGCTGTGTCCTGCTTCCTTCTGCTGCTTGCTGCTGCTTGCTGCTGCCTCCTGCTGCTTCTTGCTGCTGTTCAACCTCTTTGAGATGGTTCCACTAATTAATGCTTTATTCTCCAAAAGCTTTCCAATCTGTGCTGAACACACTTCCTGCTTTCCTCTCTGAACACTTCTGTCTCAGGCGACGTCCCGTTATCCTTCAACCGTCACATCTTCTTCTCCATCCTCCACGTTCATGTTCTCTGTTTGGTGATCCTCGCTGTGCTGCATCCTCTTCTTCTTCTTTAGTTTCTAACTTTACTCCTAACAGATACATCTTCATTTATACTTATACTTTACGACTTATTTATTACTCATTGTTATTGCTATTATTATTAGTATTATTATTTATATATTAATTTTTTTTTTGTTTTTTTTTCTCTCGTTTGTAGTTTTTTTTAGTTTGACTTATTATTCAGATCATAGTGTTTTAGTAATTGAATGCTGGTTTATAGTTCCAACCATCAGTAATAATAATAAGCGCCTTTAAAAACAGAGTTTACAAAGTGATTTGACAGACAAAGCAGCAAAAGTAAGAGAATAAAAACAGAAAACTCAGTCGATACGATAAAAGTAAACTAAGAAATAAATCAAGAATGTAGTAAAATACATTTTAAAATTAAGTAGTGTGTCTCTCCTCCTGTACCTGCTGTTGATGCTTGATAGCTTCATCTATTTTTGTTTGTGATGCAAACCGTCCTTTGACCAACTGACCCCGAACAACCGGCCGAGACGACTGACCGGGTCCGAGAATGTCGGCGTTGTGATTTGTTGTGCTGGTGTTTTGTCAGAGTTTTGTCAGAGTTTCCGTCTGTTTGTGATCTCAGGAAACACTTTGAGCTCTTTGTTATTTATAATTTGGCCCCAGACCTCCACCTGGACTCAAGGATGCAGTGATGTCATTTTGGTGGTCAAAGGTCACTGTGACCTCACAAATTCATGTTCTGGGGTGATAACTCAATAATGGATGTGCTAAACATGCTAATAAGAATCACACACACACACGTGTAACAGGATACAAAGCATGAAAGAAAGTGTAAAGTCCTGAAGTAGCAGCTCCTAAAGGTACGGCCCTGCATTGAACACGTCCGTCCACCTGTTCTCTGCTCACGTCAGAAACATTTGTCTCGGAGACTTTGTGGCATCTCTGAAGAAGATGAAGAGGAGCGTCGGTGCTCACACTCTGCAGCTGGACGTCCTCTGGAACAGAGACTACGGAGACACGACGGCCGGATGAACTCTGTGATCTACAGAATAAAGACCCGTCCTCTCATGTGTGACCTCTTCTTTAAACCCACTGAACTGTTGAAGCAGAGAAAGAAACAGGAAGTGACTCTTAGCGCGACCTTATGACCTCCAGTATTCTGAACATGATTTACTGACAGCATCCATGTTTCATTTATTGAACTGATTATCAAGACGTTCATGTTCACACGACGCTCTTTATGAATATATATTCATTTGGCTTCACAAGTAATAGTGAACAATTCTATATTGTTGATTACATTGTTTGTTCAACTTCATATGTTAATAAGAAGCTCATATTTATGTGCTGTTAATTAGGTCATAAACCACAAATAGAATATCACGTTTCAGAGGTCTTTATCCCACGTCATACAAATACACTAAACACACGCGAACACATGAAATCTCTACAATAACACGTCATTTGAGTTATTAAGCAGTAACCTGTTAGGAGCATGACAGCTGACTTCCTCTGCTTGACGTCTACATAAACAGTGAGAAGAGATTCAACTCTCAGCCGGCACGACTTCAGTCGGGGACGAGAAGCTTCATTTGTGTGTGTGTGTCAGTGTCACGGAGCCACAGTCAGAGCCCGGTTCCCCCTCTGGTCCCCAGCCTCTAGAGCCCTGTTCCCCGTCTGACCCCCAGCCTCTAGAGCCCTGTTCCCCGTCTGACCCCCAGCCTCTAGAGCCCTGTTCCCCGTCTGACCCCCAGCCTCTAGAGCCCTGTTCCCCGTCTGACCCCCAGCCTCTAGAGCCCTGTTCCCCTCCATGGGGGAGGCTGGGGGTCAGAGGGGGAACAGGGCTCTAGAGGCTGGGGGTCAGACGGGGAACAGGGCTCTAGAGGCTGGGGGTCAACAAGGAAGAAACCTGGAGGGAACATGATCGATGCATGGGACACTAATGATACATGACAGGAGCAGCAGAATAATACCACCAAACGATTACTACAAACAATAACAGCTGTGGTTGATATAATGGAATAATAATGATGAAGTAGCAGTAATAGTGACAGTAATGTGACTTATAATAATAATAGCAGTGGGTGTCGGGTATAACCGATTGAAACCAGTGAGGAGAGGAAGCACACAGTTAGTGTGTTATTGGGACACACACACACTGTCCACATTATATTACATCATAACAACATAGCATGATTATAATGTAAGACAACTATGTAAACATTAGAACACTCTATGATCCTGATCAAAGAAAAGTCAGCGAGTCTGTAGTCTGTAACTGGAGCTTATGAGGCATCATTAATGCTTTATAATGTGTTATATATCTATATATATGCTTATAGCTATAAATATAAAGTGCTATAAGCAGATTATAACACATTATACGTATGTTTATAATGTGTTTTATATTGTTATGCAGCATTAATGATATTTATCTTTCGCATATTTAGCAGACACAGCTACATTCAGCCCACTTGTAAAATGCATTTAAGTGATGTGTTCACATGTCTGCATGCATGTGTGTGTGTGTTTGTGTGCATGCATGTGTGTGTGTCTCTGTGCATGCATGTTGGCAGTGAATAGACACAAGTTCTCATTTAACAAACAATGAGGTTCTTTGTTTCTTCTCTCTCTCTGTGTGTGTGTGTGTCTGTGTGTGTGTGTCTGTGTGTGTCTGCTTGTGTGTGTCTGTGTGTGTGTCTGTGTGTGTGTCTGTGTGTGGGTGTCTGTGTGTGTGTGTCTGTGTGTGTCTGCTTGTGTGTGTCTGTGTGTGTGTCTGTGTGTGTGTCTGTGTGTGGGTGTCTGTGTGTCTGTGTGTGTCTGTGTGTGTGTGTGTGTGTGGGTGTCTGTGTGTCTGTGTGGGTGTGTGTGTGTGTGTGTGTGTGTCTGTGTGGGTGTGTGTGTGTGTGTGGGTGTCTGTGTGTGTGTGTGTGTGGGTGTCTGTGTGTCTGTGTGGGTGTGTGTGTGTGTGTGTGTGTGTGGGTGTCTGTGTGTCTGTGTGTGTCTGTGTGTGTGTGTGTCTGCTTGTGTGTGTGTGTCTGTGTGTGTGGGTGTCTGTGTGTCTGTGTGTGTGTGTGGGTGTGTGGGTGTCTGTGTGTCTGTGTGTGTGTGTGTGGGTGTGTCTGTGTGTGTGTGTGTCTGTGTGTGTGTCTGCTTGTGTGTGTGTGTGTGTGTGTGTGGGTGTGTCTGTGTGTGTGTCTGTGTGTGTGTGTGTGTGTGTGTCTGTGTGTGTGTCTGTGTGTGTGTCTGCTTGTGTGTGTGTGTGTGTGGGTGTGTCTGTGTGTGTGTCTGTGTGTGTGTGTGTGCGTGTGTGTGTGTGGGTGTCTGTGTGTCTGTGTGTGTGTGTGTGTCTGTGTGTGTGTGTCTGTGTGTGTGTCTGTGTGTGTGTGTCTGTGTGTGTGTGTGTGCGTGTGTGTGTGTGTGGGAGTCTGTGTGTCTGTGTGTGTGTGGGTGTCTGTGTGTGTGTGGGTGTGTGTGGGTGTGTGTGTGTGTGTTAGATGACTCTTTCACTGTTTCCAGGAAAATAGATCGATGTTCTAATGAAGATATGCAGGCAACAGGAAGTCAGTTTGTGTGAACACAAGCTGCGGACACACTGTGTGTGTGTGTGTGCGTGCGTGCGTGTCTGTGTGTGGCTGTAATGACCTCACCCAGCAGACATTTGAATCTGGAGGAGTGGAGTGAATATAAAAACAGTGCATTGAGATGAGGAGCAGCAGACAACTGGAGACTCAACAAGACTCACAGACAGAGACACAGAGACACAGACAGACAGACAGGACGGGGGAGACAGGTGGATGCAGAGGACAGACGGGTGCAGCCATGACGAGCAGAAAAATGTCCTTTTTTGAGATGTGGAGGAGCAAGAAGGAGAGAGGAGAGCTTCTGAAGAGAGCCAACCAGCTGAGACTTCGTCCTTCACAGCTGTAAGTGTGATTCTCTTTAAATATAGAGACAGCTCTGCTTTAAATACGGTGGTCACGTGACCAGAGAACACGCTGCTTTAGATACAGGTAGTGAGAGTGAGAGTGAGAATATGAACTGAGCTTCGAGGTGCGTCTCATGTTTCAATGTGATGAAGGGTCCCGTCCTCATCACTTCACACAGTCAGAGAACACTGCTGAGACCAGTCCTCATGAAGTCTCTCTGGAGGTCTTGTCTTTGTTTGAGGTCCTCTACTCCCCGTCTCCACACAGGAGGCGGTTGCTAGGTGACAGTGGAGTTCGGGCAGCTCTGCAGAAGACCAGGACGGCGTCTCTGCTGCCCCCTGTTGGTACGGAGGTCTTCAGACGTTTGACAGCAGCTTCACTTCAGAAGATTCAACAACAACATGAAGATGAAGAGATGGAGCTCCAGACGAGGAAGAGGAGCAAAGAGGTACAAAACACACAAATCAATACCCAGGAATCAGTACTAATATAATATAATACTCATCAATACTCTGAGGAGAACCATGCAGACTGTGAACCGGCTCACGGGGCAGAACGTTAGACCTGCTGCCTGAAGAAGAAACACTTATATAAAGAATTAATACATCATTTACGCTTTGATTTAAATATCATTTTAAGTTTAAGAATCTAAATGTATTAGAGTTCAACAACGTTAACGGGTAAAACCAAATCCTCCTCTCTGATTGGCTGGCTCTGGCTGACAGGTAACAGAGAACAACCAACCCAAACCAGCCAGTGACCTGGAGGCTGGGAAGCCCCTCCCATTCTTCTACGGAAACCCACCCCCTCAGCTTCTGAACACCCCATTGGAGGAGCTGGATCCCTTCTACCAATCACAGAAGGTCTATCTCTCTTTAATAGAATCCTCATTAAAAGATGAACAACATCAAGTCTCCCTGACCTGTCTCCCTGACCTGTCTGTCTGTCTCTGTCTGTCTCCCTGACCTGTCTGTCTCTGACCTGTCTGTCTCTTTGACCTGTCTGTCTGTCTCTGTCTGTCTGTCTCTGTCTGTCTGTCTCTCTGACCTGTCTGTCTGTCGCTGTCTGTCTCTGACCTGTCTGTCTCTGACCTGTCTGTCTCTGTCTGTCTCTCTGACCTGTCTGTCTGTCTCTGTCTGTCTGTCTCTCTGACCTGTCTGTCTGTCGCTGTCTGTCTCTGACCTGTCTGTCTCTGACCTGCCTGTCTATATCTGTCTCTCTGACCTGTCTGTCTCTGACCTGTCTGTCTCCCTGACCTGTCTGTCTCTGACCTGTCTGTCTCTGTCTCTGTCTGTCTCCCTGACCTGTCTGTCTCTGTCTCTGTCTGTCTCTCTGACCTGTCTGTCTGTCTCTGTCTGTCTCTCTGACCTGTCTGTCTCTGACCTGTCTGTCTCTGACCTGCCTGTCTCTATCTGTCTCTCTGACCTGTCTGTCTCTGACCTGTCTGTCTCTGTCTCTGTCTGTCTCTCTGACCTGTCTGTCTGTCTCTGTCTGTCTCTCTGACCTGTCTGTCTCTCTGACCTGTCTGTCTCTGACCTGTCTGTCTGTCTCTGTCTGTCTCTCTGACCTGTCTGTCTCTGACCTGTCTGTCTCTGTCTCTCTGACCTGTCTGTCTCTGTCTCTGACCTGTCTGTCTCTGTCTCTGTCTGTCTCTCTGACCTGTCTCTCTCTGACCTGTCTGTCTCTCTGACCTGTCTCTCTCTGACCTGTCTGTCTCTCTGCAGACGTTCATTGTGCTCAGTAAAGACAACATAATTCACAGGTTTAATGCTGAGTCGTCTTGTTACCTGCTGAGTCCGTTCAGCCCGCTGAGGACCGTCGCCATCCAGATCCTCGTGAACTCATATCCTTTGTGACCCTCTACTGAACTCATGGAGTCCATTTGTCTTTCTTTTAGTAGTAACGGTTTTTTTTGTAGTTTATTGTAATTTTGTGTCAATAGTTTGGTGTCTTTTTTGATAGTTTAGTTTTATTATTAGAAGTTTACTGTAATTCTTTATCCGTAGTTTTGTGTCTTTTTGGTTGTCTAGTATCATTTTGGAAATTCAGTGTATTTTTTGGTAGTTTGGAGTAATTGTTGTAGTTTTGGTAGTTCAGTGTCTAATATATATATTATTTTGGTAGTTTAGTATCTTTTTGGTAGTTTTGTGAAATTTGTGGTAGTTTTGTGTAATTAAAAGTTTACTCTAATTCTTTATCCGTAGTTTAGTGTCTTATTGGTTGTATAATATAATTTTGGAAATTCAGTGTTGTTAAGTGTAGTGTAGTAGTGTAGTTTGGAGTAATTGTTATTGGTAGTTCAGTGTCTTTTTCGATAGTTTAGTATCTTTTTTGGTAGTTTTGTATCTTTTTTGGTAGTTTGGAGTCATTTTTATTGTAAAAGGTAAAAATATAGTATCTTCAGGCCATCTCTATCGTGGTATATTGTGCCTCGTTCAGTGACCATTGTCAAACACGTTCACAATGCATTGTGGGATACTGTGAGTCCTCTATTTAGGGTTTACTCCTTCTCATTATACATTCAAAACTATGACATGGTGAACTCATGATACTGTGAGACTGACTTTGGACTGAACCTTTCCTCAATTCATCAAAACTTTATTCAGTTTGTTCATCATGGTAACGATTCTGACCAACTGTGTGTTCCTGACGATGACTGATCCTCCAGCACGGATCAGGATGGTGGAGTGAGTAACACACACACACACACACACACACACACACACACACACACACACACACAGGAGGACCAGATAACATCTGGAAATAACAGAACTGATTCACAGCATAAAACTGTATTTTGAAGAAGAACAAAGAGTCAGCCTGTCCTCAGTGTCGATCTTTCATTGTTCACAAAGCTGTCATCTGCATATAAAAGGTCACTAAAGTTCAGTTTGAACTTTGACCTCTTTGCAAAGTGTAAGTGCTGAATTGAATCTCTGTTCTGAAAGCTACATACTAATGTCTGGGACACAAGTTGAGCTCTGCGGTTTGTCACAGTCACAGTGTGAGCTGTGATGTTGACTGCAGATGGCAATAGATAATATGAATAATAATGTTCTGGGCACGCTGTGTTGTACCCCAATGATATGATCAATGATATGAAACACTCTTTAATGTAGTCACATAGCATCAAAGTAGAAAATACTATTTAAAATGTACGTATATATTTCACTTTATACTTTGTATTGATACTGATTCCATCTCAGAAGAAGGCCTTAAGATGTGGTCAAAGCTTCAGGAACAAGTGTTGAGAAGTTTTCTGGTATTGAACATTACCAATGTAAGAACCACACAACCATCTCATCCCTTTATGTATGCTATGCTAAATGCTATATAAGCTTTAACTTCACAACGGGAGTGTTATTTTTGTTGCACCTGTGTTCTATTTCAATTGAGTGTATTTGTGCTGAATTTAAATATTTCTGTGTTTTTCCGTCTTTAAACAGACACGTGTTCACAGCCATCTACATGTTTGAAGCCATCATAAAGGTTGTTTCCAGAGGCTTCTGTGTCGGGAAATTCACCTTCCTCAGAGATCCCTGGAACTGGCTGGACGTTATGGTGATCAGCACGGGGTAATAATCAATTCACTAACAAGGACCATGCCAATAACAGTATGAGTTTTGAGAGGTTTATTGTAGGGTAGGGATGAAGGGATGTCAGGAAGAAGAAACAAGGAGGTTAGGTGATCGATGGGGGACCGTTGATGTCCGGCGGCTGGCGGGAACGGGGGGACTGGAGACTGTAGGGTGGGGGCCGTCTCTTCGGAAGCTCTGGCGGTGCAGAGTTCCCTGTTGTTCCTGTAATCCTACAAGAGAGAGAGAGAGAGAGGGAGAGAGAGAGAAATAGGACGATAAAAACGGGTTTGGGGGGAGGGATGTGAAGATAAGAGTTGAAGAGGGAGTGAACGGGTTCATTGTGCTTAAATACTCTGTGCAGAGGAAATGAGCGGTGTTCTGGGCGTGGCCCCGTTCCTGAACAAAGTTTATAAAACTAAATCAATGTTCAACAGATTTTAATCACAAACTTTGTAGTCGTCGTGCATCTCTTTGTAGTCGTCGTGCATCTCTTTGTAGTCGTCGTGCATCTCTTTGTGGTCGTCGTGCATCTCTTTGTAGTCGTCGTGCATCTCTTTGTAGTCGTCGTGCATCTCTTTGTAGTCGTCGTGCATCTCTTTGTAGTCGTCGTGCATCTCTTTGTAGTCGTCGTGCATCTCTTTGTGGTCGTCGTGCATCTCTTTGTAGTCGTCGTGTATCTCTTTGTAGTCGTCGTGTATCTCTTTGTAGTCATCGTGCATCTCTTTGTAGTCGTCGTGTATCTCTTTGTAGTCGTCGTGCATCTCTTTGTAGTCGTCGTGCATCTCTTTGTAGTCGTCGTGTATCTCTTTGTAGTCGTCGTGCATCTCTTTGTAGTCGTCGTGCATCTCTTTGTAGTCGTCGTGCATCTCTTTGTGGTCGCCGTGCATCTCTTTGTAGTCGCCGTGCATCTCTTTGTAGTCGCCGTGCATCTCTTTGTAGTCGTCGTGCATCTCTTTGTAGTCGTCGTGCATCTCTTTGTGGTCGTCGTGCATCTCTTTGTAGTCGTCGTGTATCTCTTTGTAGTCGCCGTGCATCTCTTTGTAGTCGCCGTGCATCTCTTTGTAGTCGTCGTGCATCTCTTTGTAGTCGTCGTGCATCTCTTTGTAGTCGTCGTGCATCTCTTTGTGGTCGTCGTGCATCTCTTTGTAGTCGTCGTGCATCTCTTTGTAGTCGTCGTGTATCTCTTTGTGGTCGTCGTGCATCTCTTTGTAGTCGTCGTGCATCTCTTTGTAGTCGTCGTGCATCTCTTTGTGGTCGTCGTGCATCTCTTTGTAGTCGTCGTGCATCTCTTTGTAGTCGTCGTGTATCTCTTTGTAGTCGTCGTGCATCTCTTTGTAGTCGTCGTGCATCTCTTTGTAGTCGTCGTGTATCTCTTTGTGGTCGTCGTGCATCTCTTTGTGGTCGTCGTGCATCTCTTTGTAGTCGTCGTGCATCTCTTTGTAGTCGTCGTGTATCTCTTTGTGGTCGTCGTGCATCTCTTTGTGGTCGTCGTGCATCTCTTTGTGGTCGTCGTGCATCTCTTTGTGGTCGTCGTGCATCTCTTTGTAGTCGTCGTGCATCTCTTTGTAGTCGTCGTGTATCTCTTTGTAGTCGTCGTGCATCTCTTTGTAGTCGTCGTGCATCTCTTTGTAGTCGTCGTGCATCTCTTTGTAGTCGTCGTGCATCTCTTTGTAGTCGTCGTGCATCTCTTTGTAGTCGTCGTGCATCTCTTTGTGGTCGTCGTGCATCTCTTTGTAGTCGTCGTGTATCTCTTTGTAGTCGTCGTGTATCTCTTTGTAGTCGTCGTGTATCTCTTTGTAATCGTCGTGTATCTCTTTGTAGTCGTCGTGCATCTCTTTGTAGTCGTCGTGCATCTCTTTGTAGTCGTCGTGCATCTCTTTGTAGTCGTCGTGCATCTCTTTGTAGTCGTCGTGCATCTCTTTGTAGCTGTGGGATAGTTTACAACAGTTGTCCCTCAGCCAGATCTTGTTTTATCCATTAAAACAACACTGATGATGATGATGATGATGATGATGATGGTGATGATGATGATGGTGAAAATGATGATGATGGTGATGATGATGGTGAAGATGACGATGATGATGATGATGGTGATGATGATGATGATGATGATGATGATGATGTATTTCAGATTCGTGGCGGGGTTTGTAGACCTTGGCAAAGTTTCTGTGCTGAGGACAGTTCCTCTAGTCCTAAAGATCATCACAGTCATCCCAGGTTAGTGTGTGTGTATTTGTGTGTGTGTGTGTGTGTCTGTTTGTTTGTGTTTGTGTGTGTGTGTCACACACATGGATCAAAGGTGCATTATGTAACATATGGCCTGAATTTTAGTTTAAAACATAAAACAAACATCACAGTATTGACGTTATGTCAAAGACAGATATCTACTGAAGTGATGCTAACCAGCATAATATTGTAAAATGTACCTGTAGAGGTAATAGTGAGTCACTGCAGTCTTTAGTTTCACATGAGAGGACGAACACGTAGTCAATCACGTTCAGTACAAAGTGACAGAAACAAAGCAGAGATTTGGTTTCGATCCCATTGGACCGCCCCCCCCACCCTTCCCTAACCGGCCAACACGTTGAGGGGGTCTCCATAAGATGGCAGTATTATTCTGACCAGCAGTCAGAGTTTCAGCTGTTTGGTTGGATCTTATGCATTCTTGTCCTGCTGCCCCCTAGTTCTGTGGAGCATGAGGTCAGATGTTACTCATTCCTCTTTTAAAGGCTGTTTTCATGAATGATGATGTCGTGAGTCAGTCTTTCGCCCCGCCCCCTCTCAGGTCTGAAGACCACGGTCGGAGCTCTCGTCCAATCACTGAAGGGACTCGCTAGCGTCCTCGTTTTGACGGTGCTCGTCCTCAGCGTCTTGGCTGTGACTGGTCTGCTGCTCTTCATGGGAGATCTCAAGAGCAAATGTGTCATTTGGCCTGATTCTAATATCACTTTCCACGATATGACTACAGACCCTGGTATGATGAAGATGATGATGATATTTAGATGTACAGTGTTGATCCCTGTATTTCA
The DNA here is from genome assembly GCF_050575085.1 of Anarhichas minor. Lineage (NCBI taxonomy): Eukaryota > Metazoa > Chordata > Actinopteri > Perciformes > Anarhichadidae > Anarhichas > Anarhichas minor. The sequence goes on along the minus strand of NW_027466546.1, from coordinate 71,523 downwards.
GCTCTTGCCCTTCGTCTCTCTGGCAGTGAACTATTACTTCCTGCCCGGTCAGCGCGACGCTCTGGTGTGTGGAAACAGCTCTGATTCTGGGTTCGTTCACAACACAGACACTTAATAACATGAGACCTGATGATGGTGATGATGAAGGTGATGATGAAGATGACGATGAAGGTGATGATGTGTTCAGGCGCTGTCCGGAGGGCTACACTTGTCTGAAGGTGGGAAACAACCCAAACTACGGCTACACCAGCTTTGACTCGTTTGGGTGGTCTCTGATGTCTGTGGTCAGACTGCTGAGCAAAGACTTCCTGGAGAGCCTGGTGCAGTTGGTCCGTAACGCTAAAATTCAAAGTGTGATAACAACAAAAACAGTGTCTCTCTCTCTCACCTGTCTCTCTCTCACCTGTCTCTGTCTCTCACCTGTCTCTCTCTCTCACCTGTCTCTCTCTCTCACCTGTCTCTCTCTCATCTGTCTCTCTCTCTCACCTGTCTCTCTCTCTCACCTGTCTGTCTCTCACCTGTCTCTCTCTCTCACCTGTCTCTCTCTCACCTGTCTCTCTCTCTCACCTGTCTCTCTCTCACCTGTCTCTCTCTCTCATCTGTCTGTCTCTCACCTGTCTGTCTCTCACCTGTCTCTCTCTCTCACCTGTCTCTCTCTCACCTGTCTCTCTCTCTCACCTGTCTCTCTCTCACCTGTCTCTCTCTCTCATCTGTCTGTCTCTCACCTGTCTCTCTCTCTCACCTGTCTCTCTCTCACCTGTCTCTCTCTCTCACCTGTCTCTCTCTCTCACCTGTCTCTCTCTCACCTGTCTGTCTCTCACCTGTCTCTCTCTCTCACCTGTCTCTCTCTCACCTGTCTCTCTCTCTCACCTGTCTCTCTCTCACCTGTCTCTCTCTCTCATCTGTCTGTCTCTCACCTGTCTGTCTCTCTCACCTGTCTGTCTGCAGACGTTACAAGCAGTGGGTAAAGCCCACCTGACCTTCTTCGTGCTCGTCTTCTTCCCCAGCTGCTTCTTCGTCCTCAGCCTCGCTGTGGCGGTCGTTGCCACGGCGACCAGTGAGCGGGAGGAAGCCGGAGTCGCCGAGCTCAAACGGAGAGAAGAAGAGTTCCGTCACATCCTGGAAGCGATAAAGAGGAGAGAAGAAGAGGAGGTGAGATCTGTTCAGTTCTCACACCTTGTTCATGTAAATACAGCTTTTATTAAAACTTGTTGTTGTTACAGCAGGAAGCCTGCAGGGCGGCGCTCTCACCGGAGTCTGGTGGTGGAAACACAGAGAGCATGGAAGGTACACACACACACACACACACTCACTCACTCACTCACTCACTCACACACACACACACACACACACACACACACACACACACACACACACACACACTCACTCACTCACTCACTCACTCACTCACTCACTCACTCACTCACTCACATACACACACACATTCGCTCACTCACTCACTCACTCACTCACTCACTCACTCACTCACTCACTCACTCACACACACACACTCACTCACTCACTCACTCACTCACTCACTCACTCACTCACTCACTCACACACACTCACTCACTCACTCACTCACTCACACACACACACACACACACACACACACACACACACACTCACTCACTCACTCACTCACTCACTCACTCACTCACTCACTCACTCACTCACTCACATACACACACAGTCGCTCACTCACACACACTCACTCACTCACTCACTCACACACACACACACACACACACACACACACACACACACACACACACTCACTCACTCACTCACTCACTCACTCACTCACTCACTCACTCACTCACACACACACACACACACACACACACACACACACACACACACACACACACACACAGACACACACACACACTCACTCACTCACTCACTCACTCACTCACACACACACACACACACACATACACACATTCACTCACTCACTCACACACACACACACACACTCACTCACTCACTCACACACACACACACACACACACACACACACACACGCACACTCTCACACACACACACACACACACACACGTTTGGATTTGTATACTTGTGAGTCAGCATTTATTCACTTCCGGTTCCCTCGACTATAAGTCTGACATGAGTCAGCATTAACACAAACACAAATCTTAACACTTAGTTCTACGTCAGGAGATATGCCTTCACAGATATCTCATTGGCTTTAAGGGAACCAGAGTAACGCTGACTTCCTGTTGGCCTCAGAGATCCACTGTGTTGTGTTTCAGAGGACCAGAGGTCGTGTTCTTCCTGCTGGTTTGTCTTCGCCAACTTCCTCCTGAAATGGAACTGTTGTGGCTGCTGGCGGTGGCTCAAACAGCGGCTCTACATCTTCATCACAAGCCCGTTCTTCGACCTCGGGGTCGTCATCTGCCTCATCGTCAACATCGTCTTCATGTGTTTGGAGCATTATCCAATGACGGAGCGCTTCGACAGGACGCTGACTGAAGCACAGCTGGTCAGTTAAAGTGGAAATGAAACAAGTTACAAGTTACACTGATTCTCTTATCAGCATTTATAAAACATGACATGTATGTATATATATGTCAGTGTTTCCCCTACCATTATATTAGGGGCTGACTTTACACCATGATGAAGACTGATAGAGCCAAACACGTTGACCTCTCACCTCTCACCCCTGACCTCTCACCTCTGACCCCTGACCTCTCGCAGGTCTTCACAGTGATCTTCATAGCTGAGATGTTCCTCAGAGTCGTGGCCATGGACCCGTACGGATACTTCCAGGTCAGACTTCCTGTTTATCGCCAGCTCAGTGCTGATGACTGACATATGTTGCCATGGTAACGTGTCTGTTGCCATCGTTACAGGTGAGCTGGAACGTCTTTGACAGCAGCATCGTCTTCGTCAGCCTGCTGGAGCTGTCTGTCTATGACGGTCTTCGCTGGTTATTAGTGGTCAGTGTGACATCATCATCATCACCACATCAAAATGAAGAAATACTTTTATTAAGTGCTTTAAATGTCACAATATAAATAATATGACTGTTCTCCTGTACAGATGAGAGTGTTCAGGCTGGCCAGGTGGTGGCCATCCTTCCACATGTTGATAAAGATCATCGGGACCTCGTTGAGGGCTCTGAGGAGCCCGACCCTCCTTCTGCTCATCATGGTCTTCATCTTCAGCGTGGTTGGCATGCAGCTGTTCCAGCAGGACTACAAAGACCACGTCTGTCGCATCTCAGCGGACTGCCTTCTTCCTCGTTGGCAGTTTACGGACTTCTTCCACTCGTTCCTGGTCGTCACCAGGGTCCTGTTTGGAGAGTGGATTGAGATCACCTGGGACTGCATGGAGGTCTCGGATAAGACCACGTGTCTGATCTTCTTCTCGATGTTCCTCGTCATCGGAAACCTGCTGGTGAGTCTATAGGTTGGCCTATTTGGACCTGAGCCTGGGTCCTGTATCTCACTAATCCTCCGGTCCAGCAGGTCAGCTGTAGCTCGAACAGATCCATGTCTGAGGTCAAAGGTTCCGGGTTTTGGTCTTTCTAGAAGATCGGCCCAAATATCATGAAAGATCTCAGTTCACTGTAGGTTTAGGCTGAGTACACAGTGTTACAGGTACAGGTCCTGAATCTCATTCCTGGCCTTATTGCAGGTCCTGTATCTGTGCCTGAATGTGTCTCCACCCTTTGTTCTTGAGTCTCTTTATTTTGTTCCTAACTTTGTTCCCAGACTTGTTTCAGGTGTTGAATCAGTTCCTGGCCTTGTTTTAGGTCCAGAATCCAGATCCCCATTCTGTTGCTAACCTCGATGCAGGATCTGAATCTGTTTGGCGTTGCCTTAGGTCCTGAATCTATGTCTTACTTTGTTCTTGGTCTTGTTGCAGGTCCTGATATTGTTTGCTCGCCTTGTTGTAGGTCACTGTTCTGGGACTTTGGAGTTTCAGGTCCTGATTCTGTTCCTGGTCTGGTTTCAGGTCCTGAATCTGTTCCTGACCTTGCTGCTGAGCTCGTTCAGCACTGTTTGTCTGCTGGATCCAGAAGAAGAACAAAGTACCCTGCAGATCACTATCAGGCGGATCAAGAGAGCTTTGGGGACTTTACTGGGAAAGAACACACATGTGAACCCAGATCACCCAGGTAGGACCAGACCTGGACCTGGAGCAAACTATTTATGAATGGACTTTTCTGTTCTTGATAATATTGATTTGCTTTTGTTTGGTTGAGATATTTAGTTTTTGTTATTTTCTGTATTTTGAATGTTTTCAGAGTTTAGGATCTGTTTCTTTATCTTGAGATGAAACCTTCTTAATAAGTCGAGAACGTTTTTAATAGTTCTAAAATATCGTTCACTATAAATCTCTCTGATGACTGAATGTATTTTGTGTAATTTACTTTATTTTAGAGGTAGACAAGAAGGAAGTCACCAGGAAGAAGTATCTGGACTTTACCTCTGTGGCCTCAAAGCCGCCGGTGTCAGAGGTCAAGGACCTCAACGGTGACCATGGATCCCAGAGGGTCCCCACCGCTGGGTCCAAGAAAGCCTCTGAAGAGGAAGAAGAGAAAAAAGTAAACTGTTTTCAACGATATTTAACTTCATAATATAGACAGTTCACATGCTAACCCAGCAGGTCTTAGTCCCAGTAGTGATGCTGACCCAGCAGGTCTTAGTCCCAGTAGTGATGCTGACCCAGCAGGTCTTAGTCCCAGTAGTGATGCTGACCCAGCAGGTCTTAGTCCCAGTAGTGATGCTGACCCAGCAGGTCTTAGTCCCAGTAGTGATGCTAACCCAGCAGGTCTTAGTCCCAGTAGTGATGCTGACCCAGCAGGTCTTAGTCCCAGTAGTGATGCTAACCCAGCAGGTCTTAGTCCCAGTAGTGATGCTGACCCAGCAGGTCTTAGTCCCAGTAGTGATGCTGACCCTGGACTCCTCCAGGACTCTGTGACTGAAACATGAAGACTGGTTCATCCTTCATGTTCCCCTCAAGATGAATCATAGTAACTTTGTTGATCCTCAGACTGCTGTTTCATGAATAAACGTCATGCGTTCAATGTGTTTGTTCAGAGACATCCTGAAGTCCAGCAGCACAAAGACCCCGAGGACCAGAATGGAGACCCTGAGGACTGCTGCAGCGACAGTATGAGTATTTCTGTAAAAGTGATGAAGAGCAGGAGTCAGTGTCGATAACAGCCCTGATGTGTGTGTGTGTGTGTGTGTGTGTGTGTGTGTGTGTGTGTGTGTGTGTGTGTGTGTGTGTGTGTTTCAGAGTGTTACCGTTGCTGTCCATTCCTGGACGTAGACACGTCCCGTGGCCGATGGAGGGTCTGGTCTAACTTCAGAAGAGCCTGTTTCTCTATTGTGCAGCACAAATGCTTTGATATCACCATCTTCTTCATCATCCTGCTGAGCAGTGTAGCTCTGGTAAATATATATAATATGATATATTATTATTATTAATATTCTGGTGAAGACAAACATACAATATTATTATTATAATATCAGGTACTAACGTCAGTGTGTTTGTGAACAGGCGTTTGAGGACGTTCACCTGCAGCACCGTCAGGTGTTGAAGACGGTTTTGGTCAGAGCGGATCAGGTGTTCACCTGCCTTTTCCTCATGGAGATGATTCTCAAGTGGATCGCCGTCGGACTCAAGAAATACTTCAGCGACGCCTGGAGCTGGATTGACTTCCTCATTTTACAGGTGAGAAGAGATCCATAACCCTGATTATTGGTAAGATATTAATGATTATAAACTGTAACGTGAACTGGATTGTTTTTACTAGTTTCTATTGCTTACTCTGGTCCCAGTATTGATGTTAACACTGTGTTGTCTCTTCCAGGTGTTCCTGGTGTCTATAGCTGCTGACACATTTGGATTCTCTGAACTGGGAGCCTTTCAGTCTTTGAGGACTTTGAGAGCTTTGGGGCTTTTCAGGGCCATTTCTCGCATCCAGGGCCTGAGGGTGAGACCGCACTTCAAAGAAAGACATATGGACAGACAGTGTAAACACAGACAGACAGGCAGCAGGTCTCAGACAGTCAGATAGTATGACCTGTCTCCCTCTCCTCCCGTCTGTGTGCAGGTGGTGGTACAGGCTCTAGTCCGGACTGTCCCGTCCATGTTGGACTTCATGCTGGTGGCTCTGGTCTGCTGGATGGTCTTCAGCATCCTGGGAGTGAATCTGTTTGCTGGAAAGTTTTATTACTGTTATAACGAGACGGCAGAGGAAATCTTTTTACCTGAGGTTGTGAACAACAAGTCGGAGTGTCTCTATCTGATGATGGAGAACTTCACTGAGGTCCGCTGGAAGAACACGCACTTAAACTACGACGACGTGTTGAACGGTTACCTGTCGCTGCTGCACCTGGTCAGTCTGAACACTCGTAGTCTGATCACTCGTAGTCTGATCACTCGTAGTCTGATCACTCGTAGTCTGAACACTCGTAGTCTGATCACTCGTAGTCAGAACACTCGTAGTCTGAACACTCGTAGTCTGATCACTCGTAGTCAGAACACTCGTAGTCTGATCACTCGTAGTCTGATCACTCGTAGTCTGATCACTCGTAGTCTGAACACTCGTAGTCTGATCACTCGTAGTCTGATCACTCGTAGTCTGAACACTCGTAGTCTGATCTCTCGTAGTCTGATCACTCGTAGTCTGATCTCTCGTAGTCTGAACACTCGTAGTCTGAACACTCGTAGTCTGATCTCTCGTAGTCTGAACACTCGTAGTCTGAACACTCGTAGTCTGATCTCTCGTAGTCTGAACACTCGTAGTCTGATCACTCGTAGTCTGAACACTCGTAGTCTGATCTCTCGTAGTCTGAACACTCGTAGTCTGATCACTCGTAGTCTGAACACTCGTAGTCTGATCACTCGTAGTCTGAACACTCGTAGTCTGATCACTCGTAGTCTGATAACTCGTAGTCTGATCTCTCGTAGTCTGAACACTCGTAGTCTGATCACTCGTAGTCTGATCTCTTGTAGTCTGAACACTCGTAGTCTGATCACTCGTTGAACACTCGTAGTCTGATCACTCGTAGTCTGAACACTCGTAGTTTGATCACTCGTAGTCTGAACACTCGTAGTCTGATCTCTCGTAGTCTGAACACTCGTAGTCTGATCACTCATAGTCTGAACACTCGTAGTCTGATCACTCGTAGTCTGAACACTCGTAGTCTGATCACTCGTAGTCTGATAACTCGTAGTCTGATCTCTCGTAGTCTGAACACTCGTAGTCTGATCACTCGTAGTCTGATCTCTTGTAGTCTGAACACTCGTAGTCTGATCACTCGTTGAACACTCGTAGTCTGATCACTCGTAGTCTGAACACTCGTAGTCTGATCACTCGTAGTCTGAACACTCGTAGTCTGATCACTCGTAGTCTGATAACTCGTAGTCTGATCACTTGTAGTCTGAGCTAGAGAACAATATTTAAATAAAGTATACAATGAAGTATTTGTTGTAGGTGGCTCGACAAACTCCCTTCTAACCTTGTGATGGGTGTTTCTCCACCATCAATAAAACTGTTCGAATTACAGACAAAAACTCCCAAAACGTTTGTGTGTCGATCAAATAAATTGCATGATTCACTTCACTGTTTCATATTTATCCACAAAGATGAGGATCACGTAGATATAGTTTATAGAAATATATATGTATCATTTAGTCCAGCAGTACCTGACACGTTAACCTGAGTTTACATTAGAAACAAACTTCATCCAGTGTTTTCATGACTCGTGTGTTTCTCTGTCAGGCGCTCTCAGTCGACTGTGTGGATGTCATGTACGCAGCTGTGGACGCCACATGGGTCAGTACACCAACTGTTACTTTACTGGTAGGAAATAGTTATGGTTATGGTAATAGTTATGGTAATAGTTATGGTTATGGTTGTAGTTATGGTTATGGTAATAGTTATGTAATAGTTATGTTTATGGGAAGTTTGCAGGAAGTTAATGCAATGTTACGTCTTCTAAAGCGATGGAAATACAACTGTATGTGTGTGTGTGTGTGTGTGTGTGTGTGTGTGTGTGTTTAGTTGGAGTCACAGCCCGTCTATGAGTCCAACACCTACATGTACCTGTACTTCATCGGTTTCCTCATCAGCTCCTTCTTCACTTTCAACTACTTCATCAGAGTCATCATCGACAGCCTGCACAGACAAAAGATACGTCTTTATATTGAGAGACAGACTGACTGAGTGTCTTTATATTGGTGTTTACGTTTGTCTTTACTTTTGTCTTTACTCTGCAGGAAAACAGATTTTTATGACAAAGCAACAGCAGAAATATTGCCAGTCTGTTAAGAAACGTATGATGGAACCTCAGAAACCTGTTCCACGACCTCAGGTGTGTTTATTTACTTTCAGTCTCACGGTATTCTTAATATACAGTTAATACAGGTTAGGGTTCAGGTTAGGGTTCAGGTCAGAGTTCAGGTCAGGGTTCAGGTCAGGGTTCAGGTCAGGGTTCAGGTCAGACCAGGGTCCATATTCATTCAGCAGCTCCGAGGAGGAAAACAGTCCCTGAACAGTGTTAGCTGCAGGGTCTGCAGTTACTGGGGCCTGTAAACACCTGATCCAGGTCTTTGTGTAATTAGTTAGTAAAACAAGAAGCATGATGGGAAATGATGCGATGATGGTCAACATGCTGAAATAAAGTAATCGTGAAGTCAGTAATGCAGATCATAAATCATATTCTTGCTGTTGTTTTTATCATCAGTGTTAAGATGCAGAAGATACTAAAGTGTCTTCACTCTCAGCTGTCAGAGTAACATGATGAGGAGGATGAGGATGATGAGGATGATGAGGATTGTGATCTCAGAATTTATTCAGAATAAACTGAATAAATTCATAATAAACTGAATAAATTCATAACAGGCTTTCACTGGTTTCTATGTGTCGTATGTCCCTTTGACATCGTCTGCTTATTGTCTCATGTAGAATTGCCTCCAGGCTCGGCTCTTTGACCTGGTGACTAAACGGTCTTTTCAAGTCTTGGTGGTGGTGGTGATCTGCCTGAACATGGTGACCCTGATGGTGGAGTCAGACCAGCAGAGCGAACAGACGGAAAACATTCTGGACTGGCTCCACTTTGTCGTCATCATCCTCTACTTCACAGAGTTCATTGTGAAGATCATCGCGCTCAGACAGCACTACTTCAGCGACAGCTGCAACATCTTGGACTTCCTGGTGATCCTAAGTGAGTCTGTCGTTGCCTAAGTCGTTAATTTAGAAGCATCACATGTTTTAAAATATAAAGTACAAACGTAGGATTCAAGATAATTATTTTCTTTTGTTCAGGCAACATTTTAAATGTATTTCATTGGTTTTTATCCCACAACGATGACCACTTCCTGTTCCACTGTTAGAAAGTTAGAGACCCTGAAGGAACATCTTTTAACACCTCACCTGGCTGTGAAGACACTCCAAACAGTGTAGGTCTCACTCCCAACAGTGTAGGTCTCACTCCAAACTGTTGCAGGTCTCACTCCCAACAGCGTAGGTCTCACTCCAAACAGTGTAGGTCTCACTCCAAACTGTTGCAGGTCTCACTCCCAACAGTGTAGGTCTCACTCCAAACAGTGTAGGTCTCACTCCAAACTGTTGTAGGTCTCACTCCCAACAGTTGTAGGTCTCACTCCCAACAGTGTAGGTCTGACTCCAAACTGTTGTAGGTCTCACTCCCAACAGTGTAGGTCTCACTCCAAACTGCTGTAGGTCTCACTTCCAACAGTTGTAGGTCTCACTCCCAACAGTGTAGGTCTCACTCCAAACTGCTGTAGGTCTCACTTCCAACAGTTGTAGGTCTCACTCCCAACAGCGTAGGTCTCACTCCCAACAGCGTAGGTCTCACTCCCAACTGTTCTAGGTCTCACTCCCAACTTTTTTAGGTCTCACTCCCAACAGTTGTAGGTCTCACTCCCAACTGTTGTAGATCTCACTCCAAACTGTTGTAGGTCTCACTCCCAACAGTTGTAGGTCTCACTCCCAACTGTTGTAGGTCTCACTCCAAACTGTTGTAGGTCTCACTCCCAACAGTTGTAGGTCTCACTCCCAACAGTGTAGGTCTCACTCCCAACAGTTGTAGGTCTCACTCCCAACAGTGTAGGTCTCACTCCAAACTGTTGCAGGTCTCACTCCCAACAGTGTAGGTCTCACTCCAAACAGTGTAGGTCTCACTCCAAACTGTTGCAGGTCTCACTCCCAACAGTGTAGGTCTCACTCCAAACAGTGTAGGTCTCACTCCAAACTGTTGTAGGTCTCACTCCCAACAGTTGTAGGTCTCACTCCCAACAGTGTAGGTCTGACTCCAAACTGTTGTAGGTCTCACTCCCAACAGTGTAGGTCTCACTCCAAACTGCTGTAGGTCTCACTTCCAACAGTTGTAGGTCTCACTCCCAACAGTGTAGGTCTCACTCCCAACAGCGTAGGTCTCACTCCCAACAGCGTAGGTCTCACTCCCAACTGTTCTAGGTCTCACTCCCAACTTTTTTAGGTCTCACTCCCAACAGTTGTAGGTCTCACTCCCAACTGTTGTAGATCTCACTCCAAACTGTTGTAGGTCTCACTCCCAACAGTTGTAGGTCTCACTCCCAACTGTTGTAGGTCTCACTCCAAACTGTTGTAGGTCTCACTCCCAACAGTTGTAGGTCTCACTCCCAACAGTGTAGGTCTCACTCCCAACAGTTGTAGGTCTCACTCCCAACTGTTGTAGGTCTCACTCCCAACAGTGTAGGTCTGACTCCAAACTGTTGTAGGTCTCACTCCCAACAGTGTAGGTCTCACTCCCAACAGTTGTAGGTCTCACTCCCAACAGTGTAGGTCTCACTCCCAACTGCTGTAGGTCTCACTTCCAACAGTTGTAGGTCTCACTCCCAACAGCGTAGGTCTCACTCCCAACAGTTGTAGGTCTCACTCCCAACAGCGTAGGTCTCACTCCCAACAGTTGTAGGTCTCACTCCCAACAGTGTAGGTCTCACTCCCAACTGCTGTAGGTCTCACTTCCAACAGTTGTAGGTCTCACTCCCAACAGTGTAGGTCTCACTCCCAACAGATGTAGGTCTCACTCCCAACAGCGTAGGTCTCACTCCCAACAGCGTAGGTCTCACTCCCAACAGCGTAGGTCTCACTCCCAACTGTTCTAGGTCTCACTCCCAACTTTTTTAGGTCTCACTCCCAACAGTTGTAGGTCTCACTCCCAACTGTTGTAGATCTCACTCCCAACTGTTGTAGATCTCACTCCAAACTGTTGTAGGTCTCACTCCCAACAGTTGTAGGTCTCACTCCCAACTGTTGTAGGTCTCACTCCAAACTGTTGTAGGTCTCACTCCCAACAGTTGTAGGTCTCACTCCCAACAGTGTAGGTCTCACTCCCAACTGTTGTAGGTCTCACTCCCAACAGTGTAGGTCTGACTCCAAACTGTTGTAGGTCTCACTCCCAACAGTGTAGGTCTCACTCCCAACAGTTGTTGGTCTCACTCCAAACTGTTGTAGGTCTCACTCCCAACTGTTGTAGGTCTCACTCCCAACTGTTGTAGGTCTCACTCCCAACAGTTGTAGGTCTCACTCCCAACTAAATCAGTGTCCCTCTGCGTCTGATACCGACACACCGCGCATTCAACTAACTCCAACGTAAACAAACCAAAATCATTATTAGTCGCTCAGTGCAACTGATGTAGTATAATGAGGTTAATAATGATTGATTGATTGATTGATTGATTTTTTGTGTTATTTTCAGGTGTAGTTACAGCATGGGTATTGTTAGAATATAAATATTACTTCAAATTGGAGGATTTCGATTTTTTTGAAGATATGTCAGATTATGAAGGCACACTTTTCACTTTAAGGGAATTGAAATTTGCTTTTGCAGATGTGTGTCTTTAATTTAATTATTGTTTTTTGTAAACCATTGTAAATCTAGATTATCTTTTGGGAATTTATGATTGTTTAATAACTCAAACTCTCTCTCTGTCTCTCTGTAGGCTTTTTTTTTACTTACCTCATCGAGCAATACTTTGTGTCGCGTTCTCTTTTCATGGTGGTGCGATTGGTGCGTATCTTACGAGTGGTGCATATCTTTCGTATCCTCTACTGGGCCAAGGGGATCCGGAAGCTGCTTAATGCCTTCATGATGTCACTTCCTGCCCTCTTCAACATTGGCCTCCTCCTCTTCATCATCATGTTCACCTCCTCTGTCTTCTGCATGTTTAACTTTGCCTATGTGAAGAAGGAGCTTGTGTTCAACGACATGTTTAACTTTGAGACGTTTGGGAACAGCATGATCTGTTTGATACTGATGACTACTTCAGGTTCATGGGGCAGTTTTCTGATTCCCATCATGAACACTGAGCCAGAATGCGATCCCCACATGGAGAACCCAGGATCCACGATCAGGGGGAACTGTGGCAGCCCGGCAGTCACCATCGTTTTCATGGTCACGCACGTCTGCCTTACCTTCCTACTGGTGGTCCACCTGTACATCATCGTCATCCTGGAGACCTTCAAGTCTGAGGACGCAGAGCCGCTGAGTGACGACGACTTCCAGATGTTTTATAAAACCTGGAAGAAGTTTGACCCAGAAGCCTCGCAGTTCATCCAGTACAGGTGAGTCCTTCTTCCTACGGTACAGGTGAGTCCTTCTCCCTCAAGTACAGGTGAGTCCTTCTTCCTACAGGTGAGTCCTTCTCCCTACGGTACAGGTGAGTCCTTCTCCCTCAAGTACAGGTGAGTCCTTCTTCCTACAGGTGAGTCCTTCTCCCTATGGTACAGGTGAGTCCTTCTCCCTCAAGTACAGGTGAGTCCTTCTCCCAAGAGTACAGGTGAGTCCTTCTCCCTACAGTACAGGTGAGTCCTTCTTCCTACAGGTGAGTCCTTCTCCCTACGGTACAGGTGAGTCCTTCTCCCTCAAGTACAGGTGAGTCCTTCTCCCAAGAGTACAGGTGAGTCCTTCTCCCTACGGTACAGGTGAGTCCTTCTCCCTCAAGTACAGGTGAGTCCTTCTCCCAAGAGTACAGGTGAGTCCTTCTCCCTACAGTACAGGTGAGTCCTTCTCCCAAGAGTACAGGTGAGTCCTTCTCCCTACGGTACAGGTGAGTCCTTCTCCCTCAAGTACAGGTGAGTCCTTCTCCCAAGAGTACAGGTGAGTCCTTCTCCCTACAGTACAGGTGAGTCCTTCTCCCTACAGTATAGGTGAGTCCTCCCTACAGGATGGGTGTTACTCTGACCAAGCTTTTGTGGTCTGTCGTGGACTCTCATGGTGTCTCCTGTGTTCCACAGTGAGCTGTCAGATTTCTGCGACGCTCTGCAGGATCCTCTGAGGATTCCCAAACCAAACCCCATCAAACTGACCCACACGGACCTGCCTCTGCTTCCTGAAGACAGAATCCACTGCTCGGACGTGCTTCACGCACTCGCCACACAGGTGACGTTATCTTTATTTTTATTGTTATTATTATTATGATAGTTATGATCATTATTCATATTATTATCATTGTCATTGTTATTATTATATTCCATATTTGTGCAGGTGTTGGGTGACTCAGGAAAGATGAACTCTCTCAAAGCGAGAATGGGGGAAAAGTTCTTGGCCAACCCGTCCAAGGTTTTACACTTTTCTATTCTATTCTTTTCTATTTTTTTCTATTCTATTCTATTATTTTCTATTCTTTTCTATTCATATTTTTTAATTCTATTTTATTTTATATTCTATTCTGTAGTTTTTACCTGTTCTCTAAACCCAGCCATGTTTGATCAAAGCAGAAACCTCTGGTGCTGAGAACTTTAGCCAAAGTCAGAAATTGCAGTTCTTCAAATGTCCACTTGAGGATCAAAAAACAAGTCAATCAGCAGAGACCTCGGTGTTAAAATGCCCAACTTTACAGCAGGAGCAGCATTCGTCCGTCCAGGGAAACAAACGATATGTTTATCTCACACAGGTTCAACGATGATACTCATACAGTCATAAAGTAATAAGATTCATGATGATGAATACGAACAGAGACAATCCTTTAGTTCGTAATTATTGAATCAAACATGGAATAAATTAATAAAGAACGAAACAAGAAAAACACATAAAATGAATAAATATAGCAAACTGTTAATAAACAAATGATCATAAACAACATGAATTAAATGGTAAATAAACTGTACTTGTATTTCTCTGTTCTGGTCTTCCGACCACTCAAAGCGCTTTAACACGACATCGACTCTCCTTCACATGAAAAATGTTTATAACCTGTTACCACTCCTGTAAAATGAGCCTAACACGCCGATCCAGGGCGTAACCGAAGTAAACTGACAGCTGTTCTTGAACCATGTGGAGTACATGCATGGTCTCTTTTGAAAGGTAACACTCTGAAGGTCCAACAGTCAGAATCACTGTAAGTGCTGCTGGTATTGAGTAATAGAAGTTTGAACACACTGAAGTAGAAGGTTTTTATTTCCGCCTGAATATTTCTTTGCAAACAGAAGACTATAGATGACTATAGCTGAGACTTATTAGCTGTAAACCACAATGGGACCACAGCATGAAGCCTTACCTAGTCCAGGTTCAGATCTGATAACAATACCACAGAAAATTTATATTTTACACATGTTTTACTAAGAGTATGTCTCGGCGCTTTCCAAAAAAGGACATTTGGGGACCCGTGGTAACCATAGTAACATACCTAGTCTCCTGATCTGAATCTACATCACATGATCACCTATTATGTGAAAATAAAGAAATAACAGTTCGTCATTTACAAAACTAGACAAAACTTTGAAAATCTTTTCTGCATTCTACTTTTTTTACAGCTCGCTGCCTCACACCATGAAACACACACACACACACACACACACACACACACACACACACACACACACACACACACACACACACACACACACACACACACACACACACACACACACACACACCTCCTCATGTGGGTATATACATATATACACAGATATATATATGTATATATACCTCCCCAGATCAGCAGTAACACCTAAATACACACACACACACACATACACACACACACACACACACACACACACACACAGTGAAACAAAAGGGTAATAAAACTTCACAAACACCTCCCCCCCCAACAGGTCAGCAGACTCACTGGCAATCTACAAAATGTGTATTCAGAATTCAAACTAAAGCTTATTTATGTCAAAATACAGTAATTTATAAGTTATTTTGCCATTATTGACTTTCCTAAAGTCTCCAGAACCACACTTTGCATCTTACGCACGGACGCAGGCAGCAGACTCGCTGTAAGTCACGTCCTTGTTGTGGCTTTAAATCCTCCCGCTGAAGCAGCATAATTATCGTCATTTTAGAAATTTCATTGTCTGTACGATCGGTTGCAATTGGCTCGGTCTTTACACGGAAGAAGAGGGGCGGGCCCTGTCCTTCAGCGCGGCCTCTCGTTGGCTGTTGTAGGCTGTGGACAGGACATGGAAGCTCCTATTGGCTCAAGCGAGCTGTCAATCGAAAGGTCAGAGGGCAGCCGCCATTTTTAGAGCCAGATACCGGCAGTGTTTACATGCGAAGTGGAGTTACAACGGAGGAGTGTTAACAGACGTTGGGAGGTTTGTTTTCTTACTTTGTAACTAGCAGCTAGCAGCTAACTGAACAACCCGCACACAGGCTGCTGAGTACGTCGCTGCTACGCGTCAGACAGCTTGGTGAGTTCTATGTAGTTTGATGACGTGTCTTGTATGACGACTTCGACCTGATTTCTTGCATTCGTCGCTGCTAGTTCTGAGTTTTAAGGAAATGTGTAATCGGTGTGTCTGAGTTAGCCGATGGTGGATCGTATTCATCGATCACAGTAACAGCTGTGGTCGTTGCAGATCTGAACTTAAATATTAATTTAACTGATGACAACTGGCGGCCATTTAATGGTTCATTCTTGTAGATGTGAGTTATATGTATATAATATATATATAAGATCAAATATGTCTTATTGTCACCAACGGGACATTTAGTTTGGCCAACAGAGCTGCAACCTGTAGAATACAATACGTAGCAACCAGACAGTGCAGTGGTACACCAACCACCAGACCTATCAGAAGATCATTGATTATTGTTGCCTACAGACGTCGTGTGAACCAATCAGCAGCAGCCTGCCGGGGAAACAGGAAGCCGTGGCGACAACAGCGATCCAGAGAGCAGACAAGAACCACGATGAAGAGACGGCCGTCGAGTCTGTGGATGTTTCAGCTTTACAGTGACTTCTGCTCCGCCCTTTAATGCCCCCGACTTCCTGCCAGATGAGAACCTGAAGGACTCAATCATCACCTGTGGACTTTCCTCTCACATCAGAGACACAGAGCAGAGCTCAGTCTTTGTTGATAATAGACTTGATATAACTACTAATCCCGGTTATGATTAGCATTCATATAACACTGACTGCGATTGTAGGCTATTCGTCTATTTCATAATCGTCATTTTGTGTAATTGTGTCTTGTATCAGATAATCAGATAAGATCCAGATCTCTGTCTCTGATTACAGACTTTATTATAGATAACATTATATAACATTAATAACACATAATCATTCATATTTTATAGACGTTTGAAGACGTTAGTATTATAAAAGTAACAGCATGAAAAAAGTAACATTAGCATACAAAGTAAAGTTTGTATTAAAGTAATAAAGTAGTGTTGAACCCTTCAACATACAGACAACCTAACATATGAGTCCAGCTGATCAACTGATCATTGGTTATTAACCACATGCTCCTCTAATACGTTTACATCCTCCTACTGTCAGAGTATCATCTTTGTAGAACTGTTGTACTTTATTATATATCTTTACTTTGTTATAAAGTTCTACTTCATTATACATTTTACTATATTTTATCATTTTTATCATATTTTACAGTTTTACTTTTTTATTCATTTTTACCTCATTATAGTCTACATGTTGTACGGAGTTCTGTTGTGCAGCGTTGATATTTTGCTGCTGATGCTATCTCTCTCTCTCACACGTGTAAAACTAAATAAATACAGCTGAAAACATTTCACCTTGTTCAATATTCATTTTAGCTGGTGGCTGTCACCAATAAATGATAAGCTCCCACAGCTCTCTGTATCTGCCCTGATGAACAGCAGCTGGAGGCAGGAAGACATTTTAACAGGTGAGTGATACGACATGGTTACTGCTCGGGTAGGACTCAGGTAGGACTCAGGTAGGACTTATGTAGGACTCAGGTAGGACTTATGTAGGACTTATGTAGGACTCAGGTAGGACTTATGTAGGACTCAGGTAGGACTTATGTAGGACTCCGGTAGGACTTATGTAGGACTCAGGTAGGACTTATGTAGGACTCAGGTAGGACTTATGTAGGACTTATGTAGGACTCCGGTAGGACTTATGTAGGACTCAGGTAGGACTTATGTAGGACTCAGGTAGGACTTATGTAGGACTCAGGTAGGACTTATGTAGGACTTATGTAGGACTCCGGTAGGACTTATGTAGGACTTATGTAGGACTCCGGTAGGACTTATGTAGGACTCAGGTAGGACTTATGTAGGACTTATGTAGGACTCCGGTAGGACTTATGTAGGACTCAGGTAGGACTCAGGTAGGACTTATGTAGGACTTATGTAGGACTCAGGTAAGACTTATGTAGGACTCAGGTAGGACTTATGTAGGACTCAGGTAAGACTTATGTAGGACTCAGGTAGGACTTATGTAGGACTCAGGTAAGACTTATGTAGGACTCAGGTAGGACTTATGTAGGACTCAGGTAGGACTTATGTAGGACTCCGGTAGGACTTATGTAGGACTCAGGTAGGACTTATGTAGGACTCAGGTAGGACTTATGTAGGACTCAGGTAGGACTTATGTAGGACTCAGGTAGGACTTATGTAGGACTTATGTAGGACTCCGGTAGGACTTATGTAGGACTTATGTAGGACTCCGGTAGGACTTATGTAGGACTCAGGTAGGACTTATGTAGGACTCAGGTAGGACTTATGTAGGACTCCGGTAGGACTTATGTAGGACTCAGGTAGGACTTATGTAGGACTCAGGTAGGACTTATGTAGGACTCAGGTAGGACTTATGTAGGACTCCGGTAGGACTTATGTAGGACTCAGGTAGGACTTATGTAGGACTCAGGTAGGACTTATGTACGACTCAGGTAGGACTTATGTAGGACTCAGGTAGGACTTATGTAGGACTTATGTAGGACTTATGTAGGACTTATGTAGGACTCAGGTAGGACTTATGTAGGACTTATGTAGGACTCCGGTAGGACTCAGGTAGGACTTATGTAGGACTTATGTAGGACTCAGGTAAGACTTATGTAGGACTCAGGTAGGACTTATGTAGGACTCAGGTAAGACTTATGTAGGACTCAGGTAGGACTTATGTAGGACTCAGGTAAGACTTATGTAGGACTCAGGTAGGACTTATGTAGGACTCAGGTAAGACTTATGTAGGACTCAGGTAAGACTTATGTAGGACTCAGGTAGGACTTATGTAGGACTCAGGTAGGACTTATGTAGGACTCAGGTAGGACTTATGTAGGACTCAGGTAGGACTTATGTAGGACTCATGTAAGACTCAGGTAAGACTCAGGTAAGACTTATGTAGGACTTATGTAGGACTCAGGTAGGACTCAGTGAAGGATAGGATACACTGAGCTCCTCTCACCTCATCTCTCTCTCCTCTGAATTTATGTCCCATTAATGCACATTATTAACTTTGCTTCTTCCTCAGAGTCTTTTGTTTTCTCTCCTCACAGGTTTTGTGAGGAATTTAAGTTTTAAAGCGCTCCTAATTATGGATATAATGTGATACAGTATATTTACTTGTAGGAGTCTGGTCATTTCATGCATTAAGTGTCTGTGAGAGGGGGTTTGAGGAATGTGCTGGAGCGGGGGTTGTGTGAAAGTGGCTGGCTGAGGTGTTACTATCAGGACAATGGGGCATCGGCCCAGGTGGGGCTTGTTGGACTTCAGCCAATCAATGAGCTGATCGATGAGCTGAGGAATGTAACTCTGGGGGGACAAAGGGTTTGAAGCTGGATTGGATCGGATTGGATCTCACATTTCATGGAATTCATATGTTTGTTTTGTTATTAGTGGTGTGATTCGGTTTGTGACTGTCTGTATCTGTTTTTATGCTTCTTGGATAATAAATCCATTTGATTTTTACTTTAACCTGCTGTTGTGTTTTGGAGCCGATTGAGAGCACATGGCTGCAAGGGAGGGGGGGGGGGGGGGGGGATTTCTCCCTGTGAAGTTATGGCCATAACAGTTTCCATGGATCCTGGTTTTGTCTGGACCCTGGTCCTGCTGACACCCACTGCTGCTATCATTATTATTGTTATTAGTCACATGTATATTGCCGATATCATTACTTTTATTATCATTATAATTCTACTATATCCACTGCTGCTGTTATTACTAGTAGTCATAATGTTTCCATCATCATTCTGCTTATACTCATTATATGAATCATTTGTGTCATATGCGTTGATGTTCATGTAAACTAAAGTAACTAAGTAGCGTATGAAGCGTGAATAAAGGCGTTAGTTAGAAGCTACAAAGCGTTTAGAAACAGAGACTTATGTTTGTGTTCCTGCCGCGTTGGTCGCTCGTTCTCACGCTGCTCATGTTCATGCTGCTGGAAGTCATGTTGCGTCTCTGGTTGCTCAGCTGGTTGCTGATGTTGCTGCTGTCTGTGGTGGTTGTAGGGTTGCTGTTTATAGCAGCTGAGCAGCTGAAGCCTTTGGTCCAAACAGCCTGAGCCAGCAGGGCGTCACAAAGAGACGCTCAGCGCTCGGCCTTTCTCTTAGAAACTACAGACATGCTGGGTTAAGTTAACGTCCACTGCATGCGGAACTTTGTCGACTGTTAACGTTCGTCATTATCGCAATATGGGGGGAAAAAACATAACGTGATGAAACATGCAATAATACATTTCATGACCACGAAACATGAGGCCCAGATACTGATGAGATGATGAGGTCAAAGAGCTCCAGGGAGAGGAGGCTGGTTGTGTAGTGCAGCTTGAAGCAGGGCTGAGCTGTGAAGGAGCTGGGCCTGGATAAAGGTGGAGCTGGGCCTGGATAAAGGTGGAGGTCTAAACAGCTTGTTGTTGTTAAATGTTGTCTTATCGCTTCATTTTCTTCTCAGAGTACACCAGAATGCTACAATTTAAAGCTCATATTTAAAATATAATTCTCACCTCGGTGCCATCTGATTGAGACTTAATTGATCAATATATAATCTTGAATATTTCCCAGTAATTGATTTTTAAATTATCGTTTAATATTTTATATTAATTAATTAATTATTATTTATTAAATCTGCACAAGCAATAACACTACAGTGTTTTTCCTTCCAAACTGGGCCTTTGTCAAATCAGCAGCAACCAGAGGTGAAAGCAGGCCGGCACGGTCCGGTGCTCCGTACCACTAAAGGATTCAGTGCCGGGACGCAGTAGAAAAGGGACCATCTGAAGAGCACCTGTATGCACCAGCATCTGCGCTCACCGAGTGGTGGGTGTCATTCTAGTTTTCTTATAAATTGCTTCTAAATTGTTCCAGTGTCGGTGTGTTTGTCTCCAGCACAGATCTGTAGGTTTATAGTCTGTGCTTGCTGCCTTTCCAAAACTGTGTTTGCCTACTTGGGGGCAAACGTCCACTGCATCAGCTGTCTGACATCAAGTTCTCCGGGTTTTTGGCAGGCAGTCGTTTCTTGCAAAAATCCCCCAAGTAAAATGAGAAAACAAGTTTCCTGAGGTTGAGTTTTATTCTATCTACAGGTCAAACAGATGCGACTTCTGCATCTCTGCAGGCATAACGTACGGTTACTTCCCTGAACACACACGGTGCTTCCAAACTGTTGTCAATGAATTTAGTTGTACTTTTCTCTTATTGTTCTACGGCGTTTCCACCATTTAACTCTCCTCCTACCAACATATTTAAGATACAGTAACTAGTGTAACTCGTGAAAGAATAAACTGCTGTAAGAAACAACCATCAAAGCAACATGCTTCTTCTCAAAATGAGTTACGTCATTTATCTCATCTGAAGGGAAAAAAAGATCATTATTATTTTAGGAAATTATCATTAGTTCTTTTTTTAATTTTATTTTTTTTATTATACTTTCTTCATCCCGCAAGGGGAAATTGTTCCCTGCATTTGACCCATCCATGTATATAGGGAGCAGTGCAGAGGGTCAGTGTCACTTCGGCACGGGACACGTAACAGCCAAGGATCGAAACGCCGACCTTGCGGTTGCCGGACGGCCCTCTGTACCCCGTGAGCCACGGTCGCCCTAAGTTCATTGTGTAAAACAGAAAATGACACAGCACATGAAGACATCTGTGTGTGTCTCCTTCAAAATAAAGTAGCAAACATTTTATCTGTTTCATTTTATATATCAAAATTGTATAGGCTTCAGCTGGGGGTGGGCGGAGAACAATATGAAGCAATGAGTGTTGGGGTAGTAGTACCGGCAAGAACTTCAATCTAGGTTCGGTACTCGACCCCCTCCTCTTCATACTCCATGGTAACATCATTTCCACTGCTATGCTGACGACACCCAGCTCTACATCTCCACCAAATCCATCACCCCCACCACACACTACACCATCACCAAAGGCCTCACAGATATAAAAACCTGGATGCAAGCCAACTTTCTCAAACTCAACACCGACAAATCTGAAATCCTCATCATCGGCCCCAAATCACTAAAACTCGCCCAAATCTCGCCCGCACTGTCGGGGAGGTGGAGCGTGAGCGCGCGCGATAGGACCCGAAAGATGGTGAACTATGCCTGGGCAGGGCGAAGCCAGAGGAAACTCTGGTGGAGGCCCGTAGCGGTCCTGACGTGCAAATCGGTCGTCCGACCTGGGTATAGGGGCGAAAGACTAATCGAACCATCTAGTAGCTGGTTCCCTCCGAAGTTTCCCTCAGGATAGCTGGTGGAGTCCCCCCCCCCCCCTCCCCCCCACTGCATTCACGTGAATATGGTGTATAGAAAGTGTTGAGTCATAATTCTCGCCGTGCCTACGTTATCTGAAGGCAACGTGGTTGAGGACAGTCCTCAGCCTTCTTTGTTATGCTGTCACTCATGATGACACGCCCCTCTCAGTTGATGCCACGCCCCCCCACGCCAGATCAGGGCCAAAAGTTTGAACTGAAAAAAAACAATCTGAAACCGAAAAAAATAAGATTTGAATCTGAAAATATAAAATCTGAAACTGAAAAATATAAGAACTCAAATATCAAAATATATATGAAAGTGAAAAATTTAAAAGAAAAATGTATTAAAAAGAACTGAATCAAAATTATATTCAACCCAAAAAACATTTTCATTCACTTATTTGTATTTTGAATACATTGCTGTAGTTTTCAATGTGCAAGACCACAACTTGAACTTTAAGGTTCAAATTTTTTTTTCAAATGATCAAAACTTTTGACCTGGATTTAGCTCCACAAAGCTGCATCCATTTAACACCTCGTTTTAACGTCAATGCTTATTAACACAAGCCAAAATGGCGACTCACAGCACCGTGGAGAAGGTGACTCTAATACACTCAGCAGCTCCCCCACGATGAGAACGGGTCACGGCACCATTGAGCAGTTGTGTACTCTCTCTGCGGTGTGTTTTGATTCAGGCACGTTATGTCTTTATGGCTCCAACCAGCCGTTTATTCACAGGACAGCATACAGTAGCTCACCACGGAGACAGCGTGCAGCAGACCGGTCTGCAGGAGCCCAGCAGGGGGCGCTCATGTGACACACAAACACACTTGTCTCTGTGGGAAACTAATGATTACAAGTTGTAAATAATATTTACAGAAATAGAGGAGGACATAATATGGCTTAGTAATAACTTAGATAATACAGTAACATTAGTGATGAAGTGGAATCATTAACTGATCATTTGAATCGTGTGTTTATGAAGAAAAAAACACAACAGATTAGTATAACAAAGTAGAAGTATAACATTTTGTATTTTTGATGGTTTACTTAAATCATGTTTTGGACGATGACAAAAAAGATACAATATTGTGGATCCTTGTAGACCGGCTGCTGTAATGAAAGATCAAAGAGATCTGAATCTGTTAATGTGGATCAACGATCAATAACTAAAAGTTTCCCTTCTTTCTTTTGTGCTGATCCGTTGCTCCACTAATGTTTATTACTTCCTGTAAATGCTGTACGCAGCCTCAAGTGTGTTTGTCTGCTAACAACAACAACAACAACAACAACAACAACAACACAGTTGTTTATGCAGCTTATTGACAGTCAGCAGCTCAGAGCTTCTGATGGAAGTGACGCTTTGCTGTCGGTCAACGGAGGGAATGTCTTTCACTTCACTTCACATCTTCACAGAGCTGTGGTAGCACTAGACACTACATTACCCATGATCCTCAGCTGCTGCTGCAGAGCTCCAACCCTTTAAAGAGACACTCAGCACTTTGGTACAATATGTGAACAACTTGTTGGAAGTTTGAAACAATAAACAAAACTGTAAATTGGCGTCTTGTTACATTCTTCCAGAATATCTCCGCTGATGATGGAGGCCGACGTTAGTCTGAGGCTCAAGCTAAGAGAAGAACAGTTTGTCTGTTACGGACCTTTAGAGGAATACTTTAAACGTTACATCTGGTTTGTTGTGACATCCAGAACACAGTCATAAAAAAACACTGATGCAGCACAACAGCATTATATTCAGTATTAAGGCACCGCTTCACTCTTATTATTAATAATCGTCTGACTGTTTGGGGGATGATCTTGCTCCAACTTTTAGAACTACGCTGCCCACGAACAGGAAGTCTCTCACAATCACATGGATAACAGATCGTAGAGTTCTGCAGCGTCCACCAGCACAAGAACTGAAAGAAGACGACCCAGTCAGTTGTTGTGGGCGGCCTGGATCAGAAACAAGCCAATCAGATGCAGGCTCATTAGAATATACTGTCCCTCATCTGAGACTCACTGGGCTTTATTAGGATGATGAGTAGTTTGAACATTAAAGCGTGTAAACATTTAGAAACCAAACATAAAGAAATGAAGCTGAAATGAGCAGAATGTGTCTCCTTTCATTTATTTTTCAATATGAGTTACATTTAAAAGTCATGAAAGGCAAAGGTATGGTATATATATATATATCTATCTATGTGACTATACATATATCATATGTATAATCATAGTATAGTATGTCGAAAAATATCATGAATAAAGTCATAGTTTAGTACAGGCGTCACCAACCTGAGAGCTACTTCAAGGGTACCGAGTAGCACGAAGGACTTGTTTGATACAAACTTACTGAATAACAAAGTTGCACAAATCACCTTTTAATAATAATAATAATAATAATAACAACAATATATGTGAGGAGCGTCTTCGGCGTTCAACCCTCTAGTCCGGGCCTCTACGGTCGGACTGCGTAGCCTCGCCTCTACCCCCCGGGTGACTCACGTGTTCCCCGCGTGCACCGTGTTGGCTACCTCGTGTATAATATGTCATATTGAAATAAACGTGTGACTAAACTATTTTTGTGGACCAATCAAAGGGGAGAAACATAAACATTCAAGAGGAAAGACAACACTATACTTTAATATCTGAAGAAAGGACAAAGTATTCTGTTGTCAGAGAACATGCAGCAGCCCTCATGTTTACATCATCCAATAGGCAGCCGCTGTTTCCAAACAGCCAATCACATCACAGAACATCACTAGGGCTGTCTCTTCTTCTTCGTGTTCTTTGAGGTTACGTATGCACTCACAAACACTCACACACAAACATACACAATTATGTTTTCTCAAACATTTTGTGCAGATATTCATTGAGGTGCAACACTGCCGCTCCTGTCGCCGTTAACATCAAAAGTCTTTTAGGTTTTAGTTAGAAGTCTTCTTTCATTATGTCGGCGGTTCAACGTCCTTCAACAACAAAATGTAGATGTTCTATGTTCTAAACTGCTCAAAGGTACAGATGAAGAATGTATGATACATGTTTGGGAGGTACGTGAGGATGAAGACGGTCCATTGTTGGAGGTTACCAGCACTCAGCAGCCGGATAACAGTCCAATAGAGACACCGGAGAACGTCAAAGAGAAGTTTCAGGGTTCCACAACAACCTTTAGAAATGAATTATTCAAGAACACACAGAATCTGTCAGGCACCTTTAGTGGGAGCTTTGGAAACCCATCAAAGATGTTTTTAGTCTGTTAGATCTTTAGAGAACTTTACAGTTAATATATTAGAGATTTGTCAAAATGACCAAAAAGACCTGTCAGATCATCAAAACAGCTATTATGAGTTCAAACAAGACGAGTTCAGAAACCTTTCAGAATACCCAGACAACTGTTAGACTGTTAAATATCCTGCAGAGCCCTCAGAGACCAATCTACTGTCAGGAACCTGCTACAAGATCTAGAATTATATCCAAACGTTGTTTTAACAAATAACAAATAACATTATAGGAACCTTCAGGAACCCAGCAGAATCCAGAGGTTTATTCAGACACTTTGAACAAATACCTGGAGCTTGTTACAATATGCAGGAACCTACTGGGACCTTTAGGAATCCATCAACTGTCAGGAACCTGTTACAACATTAAGACGTCTATCTAAACCCTTAGACAAACAACAGAAACTATAGAAACTGGACAGAACCCAGCAGAACCTTTAAAGGTTTATTCAAACCCTTAGGAAAAGGACAGGAACCTGTCACATTATGCAGGAACCTATAGGAACTTTAAGGAATGCGTCAGGATCTGTAGAAAGCCATCAAAGTTGTTTTGAATCTATTAGACGTTTAAAGAAAATGAAATATAAAGAGTCCAGAAGAATTACATTTTTAGCATTTAGAAACCTCAGAAAACCTGTTGGAACCATTATGAGTTCATCCAGGTTTCCAGAAGCCTGTCAGAACATTTACTTCAGAAGCTTTAGGAATGCATCAACTCTCAGGAAGCTGTTACAACCTTTAGATATCTTCCACACCTTTAGACCAATAACACAAATCAAAGGAACCTTGTTGGAACCTTTAGAAATCCCTCAGAACTGTTCATCAAGAACCTGTCAGAACCTTTGGGGACCCGTCAGAAGCAGAACTTTCAGAAGCCTTTTACGTGGCAGTAGGCCTCCAACGAGGAGAAGACAATGTACATTAACCACAGGCTGAAGAACAGGCAGGTGGTGAGGATCTTGGGGACTCTGGGTCCGCCGAGCTCCCCGCCGATCTCGGGCCGGCGGCGGTAGATGAGTACGGCGATACAGATGAAGGCAAAGATGGTGAAGAGTGTGACGGAGAAGGCAAGCGTGCCCGGGTCAACCTTGAACTCCTCACCCTTGGAGTAGTGGTAGACGGCAGCGATGGACCAGGCCACGCCAATACCCAGGAAGACGTTGACAGCGTTACTTCCTGTCACGTTACCGATTGAGGCGTCGGCGTATTGGTCCTGGGTGGCTGACACCTTACTGGCAAAGGTGTCTGAGGGAGAGAGAAAGTGGAGATGATCGGCTGTGTTTGAGATCCATCAAGTCGATTTAACTGCTGCTGTTTGACTCATACTAGGGACTAAACGTCAGGATATCAAAACCATATCTCAATTTATTCACCAATTTCTGTTTAATCTGTCTCACAATTATGGAAGTGAACGCAAACCAGTGGAGTTCCCCTGAAGAGAGAAAACAAACCCAGATCAATAATCCTGCTTTCACTGCCATCTAGTGGTTGCTGCATGTCATATCTGTATTGGTACAAGTACAACAAACACACCTGTACACACCTGTGATGTTGGGTGTGGTCAAAGTGTATCAGTTTATTTTTGAGTTCAGAACTGGTTTTTACCGTAAAGGTTAGGTTGACGCTTGGCAGACTCTCTACCATTTTTTACTAATCTTGTGAAGTCGCTTTGGACAGCAGCATCAACCAGATGAATGTAAAGTACTGTAATCGGAAGTGAATCAGACCTGGTACAGATGTGCCCAAAGCTACGAACACCACAGCAGTGACGGAGTCTTTGAGGCCGACGGTGCAGCCGAAATGCGACGCCAGGTCACCGATGAATGCCGTCAGAATGCCGATGACGGAGATGGAGACGACGAAGCAGGCCCAGCCGTTGAAATAGTCGGTGGGAGGAACTAAGGCAAACAGAATCTTCCAGAAGATGGTGAGGAAGTGCATGACGTAGTCAAAACAGGAGGGCAGCTTCTCCTCGCCGCATTCATCATCATCATCACCTGGGCAGGAGAGGGAGGCAGAGCCGGGACTCAACACTGATTCACATTTAAAGCTTGGGTGGGTTGTATTAGATTGACTCAGGTAAGTTCTTACCAGAGCTGACTGTGATGGCCTCCACAAACTGCTCTCTCCAGCTGTTCGTCCCGATCACCAGGGCCAGGTTGGTCTTCTTAAGGAGTTTATCCACGGTGCTCTGAAAGACAGCAGGTCACAGGAAGCTCCACCGTCAATCACCAAGGTCAAGCAATGACAAGTCAGATCATGTTCCTCTTTGTTCAAATCCTCCCATCAGATTGGTCGCCGATCTAAAGATCAGTAATGAAACAGAAACAGAAACTCAACCCACCTTGAACTCGTACGACTCCTCTATGACGACCTCCAGTTTGATGTGCTCGCCCAGCATCGGCCGACCCATCTCTGCAATCCTCCTCTCCTCCTCCTCCTTCTTGGTCAAAACCTCCTCACCCCCCTCATCTGAGAGAGAGAGAGAGAGAGAGAGAGAGAGAGGGGGAGGGAGAGAGAGATAAAGAGGTAAAGAGAGAGAGCGAGTGAGAGAAAGAAGGAGAGAGAGAAAGAGAAAGAAGAAGAGAGATAGAGAAAGAAAGAAGGAAAGAGAGAAGGAGAGAGAGAGGGAAGAAGAGAGATAAGGAGAGCGAGAGGAGGAGAGAGTGACGGAGAAAGTGAGAGAGAGAGAGAGAGAAGGAGAGATAAGGAGAGATAGAGAAAGCGAGAGAGAGGATGCATGATGGGTGGTATAGGCATCGTATGGCATAATATTGTCATAAAATAGTGATAGTACAGAAACCATCAAAACATTTTAAAATGTCACAGTATAGTCTGTCAGAAAGAATCATACTGGATGAATGGATGGAAGGACTGATAGACGGATTGATTGATGGGAGGACGGATGAATTTGAGGAGGTGAGTGAATGAAGATGGACGTACCTGCGATGTTGATAATGGTGGAGGGGACGGGGTGGTCTCGTCCCTGGACCTTCCTGTAGATGTCTCTGCCTTAACAGGTAACCACAAACTGATGTCAGAAACAGAACCTTAACCAGAGAAAGTCACATCTCCATCTCCATCTCCATCCACAACAACCACAACAACAACAACAACCACAACAACCACAACCACAACAACAACCACAACCACAACAACAACCACAACAACAACCACAACCACAACAACAACAACCACAACAACAACCACAACAACAACAACCACAACCACATCTTGAAGAGATGAACTTTGCAAAAATCTAAAAACTATGCTGGCATGACCAACAGGAATTTTGTCTGAAACTATGAAAAGAAAATGAACGTACCCCTCAGCCCTCATAGGTGGAAGAGGTCAGAGGTTGAGTTACTCATCCTAGTGTCCTTTCCTAACCACTTCTCCTTGACCTCAATGGAAATGTCACAAGGTCAAGGAAAGATGTGAAGGAGAATTCTTAAGGACTTAAGGAAAAGACAACCGTGGTGCTCAGAGAATCTGACTGCACTGACACGAGGCTACAGATGTTTGTTTAACTTTATTTATAACGTAGAGAGAATGAGAACAGTGAGTCTGCTGTACAATTCAAGTAAAGATCCAAAACAGAGTCACAGCTCCTGAGAAGGATGCTTTCAATTCATCCACAATGTAGAATTACCTAAACCTAACTGTTGGTTTAGTTGTCTAAACCTAACTGTTGGTTTTGTTGCTTAAACCTAACTGGTGGTTTTGTTGCTTAAACCTAACTGTTGGTTTAGTTGCTTAATCTTAACTGTTGGTTTTGTTGCTTAATCCTAACTGTTGGTTTTGTTGCTTAATCCTAACTGTTGGTTTTGTTGCTTAATCCTAACTGGTGGTTTTGTTGCTTAAACCTAACTGTTGGTTTTGTTGCTTAGTTCTAACTGGTGGTTTTGTTGCTTAATCCTAACTGTTGGTTTTGTTGCTTAATCCTAACTGTTGGTTTTGTTGCTTAATCCTAACTGGTGGTTTTGTTGCTTAAACCTAACTGTTGGTTTTGTTGCTTAGTTCTAACTGGTGGTTTTGTTGCTTAATCCTAACTGTTGGTTTTGTTGCTTAAACCTAACTGTTGGTTTAGTTGCTTAATCCTAACTGGTGGTTTTGTTGCTTAAACCTAACTGTTGGTTTTGTTGCTTAATCCTAACTGGTGGTTTTGTTGCTTAAACCTCACTGGTGGTTTTGTTGCTTAATCCTAACTGGTGGTTTTGTTGCTTAAACCTAACTGGTGGTTTTGTCCTGAAAAGAAATGAGTTACGAGGGACATGAAAAACTGAAACCAATAGATTGCATCTCGTGACTATTTCCTGAAATGCGGTGAGACTGATGAAGATTAAAGTGCTGCAGCTCTGTTATTGTCTGTTGTTGCTTTAAGTGTTGTAAAGCTTTAACGCTAACGTTTCCACCGATGAGAGGTGTCTGACCATACAGCTGTTTGTCTGCCCAGGAGCCAAACAGGACAAATGAACTCAGATTCACAGGAAGTGTTCCGGTATTATATCACTACCAATGAGACGATGCAGAGAAAGTGTCCCTGTTCACCCACCTGTTTTGACGAATCCACCTGAAAGGATAGAAAATATGAAAGAAGAAGTCAAACTTAGTTCTGATTTTAGAGTCAGTCCGCATTTGAATTCTAAAATGAACCTAACTGTATTTCAGAGATATGATGAATGAGGCAAACAGCAGGACAGAAAAGGAAACATTAGAGCAGCTTACCGACTTCCTGAAGCAGCACAGCTGAAGAGAAGAAACAGAGAGAGACGAAATCAGAGAGAAAAAAGAAGCAGGAAAACAAGAAAGAAGAAGTTAAAAAAGAGGAGCTCACATCTTCTGAAGATGGAGAGTTTAGTTTCAGCTGAACATGATTCGGTCCTGATCTGACTGAGAGTACGATAGCAGGACCACGTTCAAGTCCAGATGAAGGATTCACGCATGAAGAACTTCACTCCTCACAACATGAAAGTGCATCACTGTGTTCAAACGTTTCCTGTTTCCATGTCAGTAGGAGTTATATGTCAAATCCTGGATGATGTTAAGTGTTTAAGGGAAAGCACACACAGGCAGGTTTACTGAGACAGGGACAAACAGACCGCAAGCTCACCTGTCATATAACATATTCAAACCTCTCCAGACATGTCTATACTCGTTCTAACTTGACCAAACCAGTCCAGACTGGTCCTAACCTGTTCCAGCGTGTCCAAAACCGTCATGTCCAGACAGTCCTAATTTCTCCCAAGTATATGCTAATCTGTCCCAGCCAGGACCAACAATGTCGTACTCTGTTCTTGTCATTCTCATTCTGTCCTAACCAGTCCCAACTGGTCAGAACTTGTCCAGACCTCTCTGTCCCTCAGAGACCCAACCAGTGGAAAGCACCCCATCCTGTCCCTACCCGTCCCAGGATGTCCTAATCAGTTCTGACCAGTCCCCTTACCCAACCGATCCAACCAGTCCAACCAGTCCAATCAATCCAACTTATTCCAATCTTCCCACACTAGTTCTAACTAGTCCTAACTGTCGGACAGTCCCAGTTTTTCTGACCTGCCATTGAGTGTCCCACCACGTCCCAACAAGTTGAAAGTACCCCTTCCTGTCCTAACCAGTCCCAACATGTCTTTCTCATTCCTAACCTTTCCAAGCCATTTCTCACCTGTTCCCAACTACTCCAAACTAGTCCCTAGCACTCAATCAGTCTCAACCAGTCCAGACCTGTTCTAACCTGCCCTAACTAGTCCCACCATGCCCCAACCATTCCTAACTAGTTCTAACCCACCAACACCTTAGACAACTATTTTATTCTAACACCAGTTGTAGTTCTCGCGCTCAGTCCCAACCAGTCCACACTAGACCACTCTAGTCCCATTCTAACCTGTCCTGTCAACACTCCTAACTAAAGTTCTCTTGACTGGTTACTTGTCATAGTTAATCTTGACCAGTCCAAACTAGTGCTAACCAGCCTGAACCAGTCCTGACTGATTCTAAAACCAATAGGGCTCAGCTGATGGCATTGTGATGCACGCTTCCAATGTAATCACCCAAAATGAATGTTTGTTTTCAGCCTCGTAGATATGAGTTAGAAGGGGGGCTGCTGCACCTGCTAGTAGGTTCAGCAGACTGTTATCCTCCAATCACGATTGATCACCGATAAAAATGCAAGAAGATGACACCGACCTCTAGTGGCCGAAGTGATTATGACGGGAGCAAAGCAGGGAGTCAGGTGACGTAGCACAAAGTCTACATGGAGGACGGGTTGGATGGACGAGGTCTAACCGACACAGGACTTTGACCACGAGACAGCTGTCAGTGTCCCGTGTGAAACCAAAAGACAACTTACTTTTGTTACATGACTCATGTACTTAACTAACGTTCTTATCTTAATCCAAACCAGGATCTTTTCCTAAACCCAACTGAGGAGTTTTGTTGCCTAAACCTACATTTGTTTTATTTCAGTTTCTAAACGCAGCTTCAGTTTGGCCCCTCTGAGGCAGTAGAACCGTGGTGATGATGACCACTGATGAAGCTCATTCAATCAGCTGATAACATTCAGGACGGGTGGTGAAGGAGGAGGCAGCCCAGCGACAGCAGCCGGACAAAACCGAACAAAGGTAGGAAAAGAGCGCCTCGAGGTAGATGAAGGAAAGGTCAGAGGTGTCTCTTCACACCTGTCCATCTCCTCTGGTTCCAACATGGCTCCTGCAGCTCTATGTAGAAGTTGGCCTGCTTATCGTACTCGTCATGGTCAATTACTCTAACTGCTATGATCTTCCTGCGGACGACAGAGTACAGTGGGAGGGGAGGTCAGGGGTCATGCGTTAGTTCACAAACACATTCAAACACACTCATAGACGCCGACGGATGCAATCTGACAGGACTCCGTCGTCATGGCAACACCGTGGCAACAGGGATGAGCTCACCTCATCTGGCCTGCAGGGAGGAAGTTAAAGGGCCAATTCACCCAAATCATCAGGTTGAAACACTTGTTCCTGCTCACACCTGGTGGATTGCAGTCACGCAGACTGTTGTTTGGGTTTCTCAGGTTTTAAGGAGGAAAGTAGTAAAGGTGTTTTGGGATCCCATGATGCATCTGAGTAAGACACATCCAATCACAGAGCTTCAGGTGATGCTGATAAAACATTTATTTTGCTTGTTTAATCTTCTCTTCATTTACAGGCTTGGAGCAGCCACCTGTCTTAGCCCGGTTTGACTTATTTTGTTATTTTCACAATAAGTTTTAAATTTGCATTTGAGTTGTTTTAGAAGAACTTTAAAAAAGAAATTCTTTCTTTTCTACTTTGTCTACAGGCTTCCACACACAATAACTATGATAAAAGTTCATGTAAATAGTTTTGTAACTGGTATTAGTTGTCTTGCTTCTGTTTGTGAGGTGTAAACAGGAAGGATTATTTTTCACTCCTGTTATCTCGAGATCACAAGTTAACTGTTTTGTTATCTTCTTGTGATAATGGGTTCATTTATGCTGAAAGAGAAAACAAAAGGCGGAGATAAGTAGTCCAAGCTTGATCAGCACCACAGGGGCCTGGACAGCTCTGCTTCAGGCTAACCGGGCTTCAGTGGTTCCTCCGGGTTTAACTGTAGCCGCTTCAGTACCAGACATGTCTGTTAACCAGAATACAGTTAGCTCCACGTTAAATAGTAACATTCTTCTCCTTAAGTGACGAGGGCTGATCTGAATAGTATCTCTGCCTGTGTGACTGAAGTGGAGTCTGGTTCGCTGATCAATAATCAGAACTCTTTGATCCTTTTCAGCTTAAATCAGTTGCTGCTGTCGTCAAGATACCGTCTGAGCATACTGACACTGCTGATCTTTGATTAACGCTACACGTAATAACAAGAAACAACCTTTGGTTTTCTCGTGATAACGGGTTTTGTGCTTCGGTAGCGATTTCTTTGATACTGAAGAAAACTTGATGATTCACAGATAATGAAATTCATTGTGACATTAACCGTCAGATATCGACAATAGATTGATCTCTGATGTTTCTCCCTGTGAGGTCTTGAGGTGAGCTTGAATTAACTGAGGTTACAGGTCGTTAGTGATGTGGGCGGGGTTACAGCATGGGAAGGCGACACCCCCACCTTTCCTCTCACTCATCTCCAGCAGCTGAGGCTCTCCGATCTCTAGGAAGAAGTTCTTGTTTTTCTCATATTCTTCATCATCAATTATATTGATCTGAATAGTTTTGCTGAAACAGAAAAAAACACAGAAAGGTTGCAGAAGGAGAAGTGTGCAGACGGCTGAGGCGTGATGAGGAAAACAAGGTGATGAAAGATGCCAGAGACCAGAGCTGGAGGCTGCAGGGAAACAGCCTGAAAAACACTTTGAAGGTGATTTACACAACTCCAACCCAAGCAGCACAACATCTTGGCAATGTACATTTTTGCAAACCACCGATACGATGAGAGTCGTCGTTTCTGAACCAAAAATATGTTTCATAAATACGTTTCATATCCGTTTGGATCACACTCGCAGAAACGCACAACACGAGGTTAATGCTGTGAAATGAGACAACAAAATACTTCAAGTTGTTCAAAGATAATGAAATGTAACGACGTAGCGTAACGACGTAGCGTAACGACGTAGCGTAACGACGTAGCGTAACGACGTAGCGTAACGACGTAGCGTAACGACGTAGCGTAACGACGTAGCGTAACGACGTAGCGTAACGACAACAGAACTTAAAAGAACGGTCACTTGATATACTACGTAACTTTCTTTGACCCAATACAAAAAGCGTTGTCATTCAACGTTTCCGTGGTTTGATGCCGACATCATCGTATGTTTGACGCTTTGTGCTCTGCAGTGAGTTTCAGCTGCAAATGGATCCTTTATATGAAACCAAGATGCTGATCTGATTAAAGACTAGTGATGAGCTTCCAGTTCAGACCAGTTTGATTTGAGGTCCCATAGATTCAGTGACCCAACATGAAGAAACCAGCTGACACAGTTAGAAGTTTGTTTGGAGGCTTCACTGGGCTGCAGGCTACAGCAGCCCTGATTGGACACATCCACGGTGTGTGTGTGTGTGTGTGTGTGTGTGTGTGTGTGTGTGTGTGTGTTTCCACGCCGGCGGCCTTCACAGACGGCCTTCACAGACGCCTTCATGCATTTCCATGTTTATTTAATGTGAGCAGATTGATAGTTTGGAGGTTTGCCGTCTGTGAGTCTGTATATGGTTGAGTGTGAAAGTCAAGTCCTGCAGTTAAAGTTTTATTTATAGACAACAATCACATATATTTGAATGTGTCCTGGTTCTAATAAATGTTTGTATCACCTGTAATCTTTTTAAAATAAAGGAGAACATTTGTTTTTTATATCTTCACATTGTTACAGAATAATATCAAAGTTAAATCTACAGTAAACATAAAAGTTTTGTTTTTGATGACTAATAATAACTGTGATACAATGGCCTCTGTATTATAATAATAATTACATTTAAAGTGGATTTATGCTTCATGTTAAAGTTAAACGTTAGCTGACGTTAGCTGACGTTAGCTAACGTTAGCTGATGTTTAGCTTTCACAGACTGACAGATGATTAAAGTGATGAAGAACATGTTCCAGTGGTACTTATACTTCTCTCAGTATAACTGGCTGATACACGTTCAGAGTACTTTAATTTATTTCAGTACGAGGTGTTTCTTTCAGGCCACAGAGTTCTGGACAAACTAACATGATATGTTTCATATCTGTATGTGACGCTGTAAGAGACAAAACGTCTTTTACTTGACTTTGTGTATAAAGTACTACTAACTACTAATAGTGTTTCATTGATACTCGTGTGTATTCTGTATCACAGCAGAAACAAGAACTGACCTGGAGACGATAAAAGCATTCAAATGCAAATCAATTATTGAGGGAGAAATTAGCCAAACTAGTTTCTAAAAGAGGCTAAAACTCTTTACTAAACCAGTGAGCCGTTACTATAAGAATACTGATTAGTAAAGCTAGAGTTCAACAGTAAGTCTGCAGTGTTACTCGCTCCCTCTCGGTTCTCCAACAGGCTGAAATAGAGAGCGAGAGGTCGGAGGTCACCTCCTCTGTGAGAGGAAGCGGCTGCACTCATCTGTCTGCTTTATGGGGCGAGTGCTGGACGATGAGCAGGATCCTGCTGCTGCTCCACACAGGCGGGCCTAATAAGGAAGAGAGCTGCGTGATGTTTATCTGGCCAACACAGCGGCAGCACGACAGAGGACACGTGAGACACCGAGCTGGAAACCACTCACACTCACCGGAGAATAGAGACGACTGCAGGTCAACAAACATCCAACAACACGTCAGGTAAAGACTAAAGGAGCGCTCCACTCATTCAGTCAATTCAGTCATTGACTCAACATCGAGGGTTGAAGGTTGTTTGCAGAAGCTGAACCTGCACAAACACGACACAAAGAAAGCTGTGAGGCTGAAATGTTCCTTTAACTGAGCGTCTCTCGTCTCTTATGTAAATGAGGAACGATGCCGACATGAGCCTCAATGTAAATGAGCCTCAATGTAGAAGCAGTGGAGCTCACAGAGACTCAGCGTCTCCAGACACTTCTGGACGCTAAACTCTGTCATGTTTAGATAAAGTTCTGCACCTCGGGGGTCAGCTCTGCATCTTTCTTTCTCTCTCCGTCGTTCTGACTAGAAAAGGAAACTGATGATTGAAAATGGACGAAGTATAAAAAGTATTTTTAAAGTAATAATAAGTGAAACCAGGATACGTTGCTCTGTGATTGTGGATCAAACTGAAGACATTGTGACGCCGCTGCTCACAGTGAGATTCATCGTTTGTGTGAAGCTGGATGAGAGCTGAGCTAACCGCTAACACCAGAGCCAGCCAGAGACATGCTCTCTGAGCGTCTGTGTACTATGAAGTAGCATGTAGTATTTAACAGGTATCAGACGCGTGTACAACGTATAATCAACCAATAAAAACAGATGTTAAAGAAAGATTTATATTTTCCCTCCAACCTCCAAAAAACTTTTTATTTCTTTTCAATGAATCTGAAACTTGATTTATTTTACTCCTCTATTGTCTATTTACATGTTCCTTGTGGAAAATAGATAAATGTTAAATAAATAAGAACATGAGGAGTAATAACAA
Source organism: Anarhichas minor (assembly GCF_050575085.1). Lineage (NCBI taxonomy): Eukaryota > Metazoa > Chordata > Actinopteri > Perciformes > Anarhichadidae > Anarhichas > Anarhichas minor. The sequence goes on along the minus strand of NW_027466546.1, from coordinate 35,177 downwards.
AATGAAATTAAAGCTGCGAGCAGCATTGATCGGGCCCTCGCAACTTCACGCACGTCGAGGGTACTAGCAGGACTCTGGCCATGCATTTCTGTGACCGTCATACACTGCGTGCACGAGTTAAACGGTATTTCCTGGTACTGGCAGGACTCTGGGTGACGCGGCCATGCATTTCTGTGACCATCACACTCTGCGTGCACGAGTGAGATATTTCCTGCGTAGACCAGCAGCGTAGCAAGATCATGTTGCCAGGTCTTAAGCCGCAAATGTTTTGAGTGTACATCCGATACAATCATAAATGTAAGCCTTTAAAGATCATAAAGAAAATGAATGTGCTTCAGTGTTTGTAACATCACAGACTGTCAGTTTACTGGGATGGGGTTCAACTCCCTGCAGTGTCCTGCTGATTGTATTTGGACTTACATGAAAGTTAACAAAACAGTAGTGCCATTTGCCATTCGTCGAAATGTTGTAGGGGGCGCTATTGAGCCGATTTGCCACTCTGAACCAATAAAATCATTATCAACTACATTTTGGGCTTTAAATCTGTTCGCCAAGTTTGCTTATGTTTCAAGCATTTTTAGTCTCTCAAAATGACCTTCGTTGTTCACGGCGAAGACTGCGTCGCCACGGCAACGGCGTTCGATGAAACATCAAAAGCTTCATGAACTGGCATTATGAACTTCTTACATTTGTGTGGAAGTAATTTGATGTTGATCTGATTTACCTACTAAGAGAAACAAGCCAAAGTATAAAGACTTTAACTTCCTGTTACCAGTAGGTGGCGCTATGACTATGATTCAAAATTGGCCTGCAGATGTCTTCAGGCCTGGAGTCTAATCACACATGTGAAATCTGGTAAAGATCTGATGATGTGGAGTTGAGTTACATCAGTTTATTCGTTCATGGCGAAGGATCGAAACTCGCCGAGCCGCCACGTCGCCGCCCTTCAACAACTTCTTACAATTTTCACAATGAAGCATTATCAAGGTCTTAAGGCTGTTCTGACAACATTTGAGAGGGATCTGATTAATCTGTGAGGAGCAGGATGTCAAAGTACAAAACGTACAACTTCCAGTTGCCACTAGGTGGCGCTATTACTATGATTCTAAATTGTCTTATAGATGTGTTCCAGGTCAGGATGTTATGACATATGAGAGATTTGGAGCAGATTCGACAATGTACGGCCAAGTTACAACAACTTCCTGTTTCGCGGCGAATGGTGTTTTTTTGACGCCGCCCCACGGACACATAGTTCGATAACTTTTTGATCTTTGAGTAATTTTTCACTGCCAAGGTCTCAAGAGTATACTGACCGAATTTGAATTTAATCGCGTCAAATCTCTGGGAGAAGTTCGTTAAAGTATGACGCCTTGAAATGGTCAAAAAACGTCCTAAAAGTCAAAATGGCCGACTTCCTGTTTGGTTTAATGAAAAACTCCAAGAGGATTTTTTGTGCGTCTCATCACGTTCCACATACCTACCAAATTTCATACAGCTAGGTGAAACCCAGTGTTGGGGCTACTCAATAGGGGGCGCTATCGAGCCAATATTTCCACCCCAATCAGACTGCAATTTTCGCAAATTCTGGCTTGCGAGCCAAATTTCAAAAGTTTTCCAGTATCCCAAGCACCTCCTTTTTGCGACGAAACACTAAAAATAAGAATAAGAAGAAACATTCGAATAACAATAGATCCTCTGCTCCGACTACGTCGGTGCTCGGGCCCTAATAACAAGAAGAGTAAATAATATTAACAGTGAGAAGAGCTCTGAAGTTGACTGATAATAATATATTGAATCTAAAAACACTCAATCAACCAGGAAAGTGTTTAAACAGCACGTGGACGACTTCCTTGAAGGTAACACCTGCGACCAATCACAGGACGTCTGGAAGCTCCATAAACAGCAGCTCCACTGAAACCTGATCACAGAAACAGCAGCAGTGTGAAGCTGCTGTCACACAGAGCAGCTCTGTTCACAGAGACCTCCAGCATGGAGCTTCAGTAACGAGTGAAACAAAGTTTACAGCGTCACACTTCCTGCTGCACGTGCTCACATCCAACACCTCACATCCAGCACCTCACATCCAACACCTCACATCCAACACCTAACATCCAACACCTCACACCCATCACCTCACACCCAACACCTCACATCCATCACCTCACACCCAACACCTCACATCCATCACCTCACACCCAACACCTCACATCCAACACCTCACATCCAACACCTAACATCCAACACCTCACATCCATCACCTCACACCCAACACCTCACATCCAACACCTCACATCCAGCACCTCACATCCAACACCTCACATCCAACACCTCACATCCATCACCTCACACCCAACACCTCACATCCAACACCTCACATCCATCACCTCACACCCAACACCTCACATCCAACACCTCACATCCAACACCTAACATCCATCACCTCACATCCAGCACCTCACATCCAACACCTCACATCCAACACCTCACATCCAACACCTCACATCCAACACCTAACATCCACCACCTCACACCCAACACCTCACACCCAACACCTCACATCCAACACCTCACATCCAACACCTCACACCCAACACCTCACACCCAACACCTCACATCCAACACCTCACATCCACCACCTCACACCCAACACCTCACACCCAACACCTCACATCCAACACCTCACACCCATCACCTCACACCCAACACCTCACATCCAACACCTCACATCCAACACCTCACATCCAACACCTCACACCCATCACCTCACACCCAACACCTCACATCCATCACCTCACATCCAACACCTCACACCCAACACCTCACACCCAACACCTCACACCCAACACCTCACATCCAACACCTCACATCCAACACCTCTATACCGACAGCTATACCGACATAAATATATTGCAGTTGTAACTTGTAGATATTCAACAAAATTCTTTTGTATTTTATCGACGCAATCTTGAAGGAGGAAGTATGAAGACCGCTTCATCAAACACTGGGCGGCAGGAGAGGAGCTGGAACAACCAGCGACCTCCTGAGTAAGAGGTTTGTTCTTGTGACTTCTGTACTTCAGTAAAATAAGACAACCTCCGGTTCTTCAAAGCTTCATGTGTTAAAGCTGCATTCTCTCTAGTGTCCACCAGGGGGCGACTCCTCTGGTTGTATAGAAGTCTATGAGAAAATGACTCTACTTCTCTCTTGATTTATTACCTCAGTAAACATTGTAAACATGAGTTTATGGTCTCAATCTCTAGTTTCAAGTCTTCTTCAATACAGCATGATGTTCATTTAGTACATTATGGTCCATTTAGAGTCACACAGACCATAAAGCAGGGGATGCTTTAGGGCGGGGCTACACGGTGATTGACAGGTCTCTACCAGAGACGTATACGGCGTCTCTACGTCACTCCTCCTCAGTCCAGATATGGTCACTTCCTGTTCACTGGTTGATAACCCCCCCACCAAAATAAATAGATGTGAGCTGGTGACTGGTCCTCAGCATCGACCTGTAACCTGAAGGCTCTATATAAGGCTCAGCAGGGTAAATGCAGGGCAGCTTCCTCATTAATAAACTGAAACAACGAGAGGAGCTTGCCACCTTTTCCATTTCATTTCCCGTCGCCTTCGCAGCCAACGGCCGTGTTTACGCTCTGGAAATAAACGTGTTGTCATTTCATTCCTGCTGCCCGCAGACGTGGAAAGAGTCTGAGAGGCATGTAAGCCTGAGGCCGAGTCACATGATCGTGCTCAGGAGGAGCTCCTGTTCAATACCGACCATCATACAGCTGCTGCTGCTTACCACAACACTTCTAGTGAAGACACCAAATGTTCAGATTCTGACTTTTCTATGATTCTTTGATTGCAAAGTTCCCGATTTAAACCAGAATTTTACCACATTTATACTCAAAAAACATGAGAGAGCGAGAAAAATACTGGTAAACAAAAATGTACTTATACACCATAAATTAGGAGTCTGAGAATCGATGAGTATTGATTGATTAGAAAACATCCGTATAACCACAGATCACCACTGAAGTCTGCAGGAAAAAAGCGACACAAAAAAAACAGATCTTTGCAAGTACCTGTACCTCTGCAGACCTGTGACATCACACCGTGTCTGTGTGTGTGTGTGTGTGTGTGTGTGTGTGTGTGTGTGTGTGTGTGTGTGTGTGTGTGTGTTAGCCAATCACCTGCACTTCAATCCATCGACAACAATCGCTGAAAGACATTTTGGGACCATTTTGTTCAATACTGCCTAAAAATCTTTTCCTCTATGTTAAAATGTTTGACATAGCTGAAAGGTACATTATGGATAAAAAAATGGTAATAACATATCAGGTACACTGAAAGTATTGGATGACATTGACATTATTGGTGCTTCAGGCCCTGTTGTCTCTGTTTCCACCAGGCGGTGAGGGATCAGTGGGGAAGGACATAAGATGTCTTTCTACATTAAAGGTTTGTCCTCTGATCGTTTTGAATATTGATAAAAATCATAAAATCGTTGGTCATCTTTATTTAGCACTAAATAAATAAAGATCTTTGACCTGATGAAAAGTTAGAGGATCAGTAGGATTCATCTTCTGAGGACCAAATGGATGTCTGGATCATATTTCATGGCTGCAAATCTAAATGTTATCTTTATAACTGTTTCCACCAACAGTTTACATCTTCAGAGGTATTTACGTGACCAGAAACACGTCTGCTGATAAACCAGCATTCAACCGGAGAACACTGGACGTTGGTTTTATCGTCGCGAGTAAGTTGTGGAAATTTGAAGGAATATTGAAATACCTTAAAGATGGATAACAGGTAAAAACATGCACCACTAAAGTTTGCATAGTGGGCGCTAAATGACGGCTAACATAGTAACTTACAGCATTCTCAGGTCATGAATGGAGCCTCCCTCAGTAGTATACGCAGTAAGGTGGAAAAGTGAATTTGTGCAGCACATGTCTCAAAATTGAGCAATTTGTGTCTGTGTTTTTAAACTGTAGCCATGATATTTCTAACTTCAACCACACAGTAATACTCATTCATGTCGTTGCACATTGCTTTACCCATGTGAGCCTTGTTGTTTAATACAATGTGAGGTTTTGGAGAATCATCCACTGAAGACAGTTTGTGCAGCTGAAGGGCTGGTTGGTCAAAAAAAGTGTTCAAATCATCAGAACGTCCACGAGAGACATTTAACAAGCAATGTCAAGCAAATGTTGATTGAGAGAATAATACATTGAGGTCCACCTTGGTCCCACCCACGTCAACGTCCATGAGCTCCGTGTGAACTCATCAGCGCATGTTTAACCTTCTCTGACACATTGACCCGCTTCATCTGCCTAATTCCTTAACTCAGGACCCTTTGTCTAAACGTCCCCTCACAGACAAAGAACCATCAGTCATCAAACAGTAATCAATAAAGTCAGAAATAATCTTAACATTTAAAAGTTTGTTTTGACATAAAGACTCGAAAACCCAAGACCCCTTGCAGAGAAATCAGAGGAACTGACACAGAAGATTTGTACTTACAAGATCTCATCGTTCTCGAACTCCAGGACTCCATGTGTGTCCTCAAAGTCCTCGCCGCCTCCTTTAGCCGTCCCCTCCATGGTTTTGTACGGCACCATCACGACGCCGCGAGCTCCCGAGGTCCGGATCACCTTCACCTCTATCATGCCGACGCTCTCGCTCACGGTCACCGCCGGCTCCTCAAACGTAAAGATCCCTGCATGGTCGTCATCAAAGATGGTGACGGTGGCCGAGCACGGCAGACCCAAACTTGCGAGGGCGTCCACGTGGTTTGCCTCGTGCTCGTCTGAGCCGGCGCCCTCTGATATGACCTTCACATTGCTGAGGTGAACCAGGAAATGCTCATCTTCCTCAAAGATATCATCGTCAATTATGTCAATGCGGAGTTCCTTTTCGGTCTCGCCTGGTTTGAACACGATAGTTCCTTCAGTGAACTGGTAATCTGAGCCGGCGTTTGCGGTGCCGTCTTCAGTCCGGTAATCCACGGAGACTGTGCTCGTTAGGTCTCCACCATGGTGCACAACGTTCAGGGCTACAGTGCCGCAGTTCTCCAGACACTGGTAGGTACCGGGGTCGAAGAACACCTTAGAGGAAAAATCGTTCACTGAAACCTCGGAGCAGATGTCGTGCTGGGTGGCTCTCTTGGCTTGGTCGGCGGCATGCTTCTTCAGGATATTTCCTGCTCCCGTCATGATCCTAGTGGCCTGACAGCGGTAGAAAGCCCGACTCTTCTGCTGCTGGCTTAAAACTTGATAATTGGCGAGCTCCATCAACTGCTCCATCTCCTTCTCGGGATGTTTCTGTTTAAGCTCCTTCAGGATCCTGGCCACCTCTCTGCGGGCCTCTTCCTCATCCAGCTCCTTAAAATCAAACCCTGTGTCCCGTCCGTCGGAGTTCAGCATTTTCCCGTCCATTTCGATGTCGACCTTTGAGGGAAGCTCTGGTTCTCCCTCTGTTTCGATGATCATTCCTTTGTGCTTCCCTGCTCTGTATCGTTTGTGCATGTATTTGTAGAAAAGGAGTCTGCGGTCGGCCACGTAAGCGAATCCAACACAAATGGGGAAGAAGAAGAGCGTGACCAGACCCTCCCATATCTCAACAACGCCTGGAGAAAAGACGGCCAGGATCAGGTAAAGCCAGATGTATGCAAAGACGCTCCAGGTGGCAGTGACGAAGAACACCCTGAGGTGCTTCACCTTTCTGGTTTCTCCTTCAGGAATGACGGACACACAAAGGCCAATGATGACAAACATGTTGAAGGCGGCACTTCCTACGATGGTGTTGGGGCCCAGCTGGCCGGCGTTAAAGTTGTGACCACAAACCTCCACAACCGACAGGAGGATTTCTGGGGCGGAGGAACCCAGCGCCATCAGGGTCAGGTTGGACACCGTCTCGTTCCAGATGCGCACCGTCGTGGTGATCTTCTCACCGTTGGGCTTCTTGATGGTGATCTGTCTCTCCTGGGAGGTGATGACCTCGATGGACGCCATAAAGCGGTCAGCGATGATGGAGACGCCCAAGAACATGTATGCCAACCCCACAAAGTAGACAGTGGCCCTGGCGAGGCGGTCAGTGAAGGCCGGGTTTTCTGGCTTCCACACAGGCAGGATGACGCCTTCAACGCAGACGCTGCCTCCTCCACATTTGGTGGTGTGGTTGCTGAGCGTGTCGTTGGACGTGAGGGTCAGAGCGGAGCCTCCGGCCACAGAATCTGGAAGTTCAGTTGAGATGATGATCGACAGGAAAAGCAGCTGATACGTGGAGAACCGTGACGAGGTCCCGGATCGGCTCATGGTGACCGTTGAGCTTAAACCTGCAAGACACAGAAGGAGATTTTAGTGCCTTTCTGTCAGATCGTGTTTGAAACTGGTTTGAATGGACGACTTCTCGACTTCCCTTCTCGTGAATCACAGAGACAAACAGTTATGAATGTTCACGTGACGTGATTTTAACACAAGATGTTCTTCAATCTTTCTCCAAACATGAACAGTAACTGACTAATAACTACACAAAGGTAGTTTTGTAGAAGTATTTAGAAGTTATGATCAGTTCTTGACAAAACAAAGACAATTGACAATTAAATTAAAAACTACTTTTTTCTTTGACTCATACATTTTTAAGGACACTAAACACTGTTTTATGGACCAATAATATTCTAACACCACTATAACATAGCACCGTGCTGTACTGTAGTATTATATAAAATGTAGTGCTGTACTGCCTGCTCTATTGCAGTACTATACAATAACACAGTTACACATGTATATAAAGCACAGAACTGTGTAAAGGAGAAACCTACCGTCACTCAAACAGTTTCAGTCTCTGACAGAAACTCAAAGAAACGAGAAGAGTTTTCCTCGTGGAGGCAGAAACACTAATAAAGCGTCTTCAGAAAAACAACAGAAGGCTGTCAGAAACCACTAAACCAACAAACCACCAAACCACCAAACCACTAAACCACCAGACCACTAAACCACTAAACCAAAAAAACACTAAACCACCAAACCACCAAATCACCACACTGCTGTCTGCTGCAGTCCCACTGAGGACCCCACTCTACCTTCTCCTCTGTCTCTCTCTCTGTCTCTCTCTCTGTCTCTCTCTCTCTCTCTCTGAGTGGAAGGAGTGTGGAGTTGACGGAGCGTGTTTGAAAGCGATTAACACTGATTTTTTCGGTATTTTTTCGTCACTAGTTAACGTTGGATGTGATGGTGTATCTCACGGTGTTTGTGTGAACATTTAGCTGGTTTTAGGGTCTTTGTGAGTGGTTGCAGTCGAGCAGCGCGAGCTGTCGGCTGCTAAACGCCACCATGGACATGACCGGATTAACGAGGAAACACGGCATAAAGATCCCGCCGACGTTCCCGGTGTCAGTGGAGGAATGCAGCCTGGCTGTGGGTGAACTTGTTGGCCACAGCAGCGTGAAGTCCGCTGCGCGAATGAACAATGCCGTGGTCATCTTTTTAGACACCATCGGAAATGCGGAAGTGGTGATTGACAACGGGATCGAGGTGGGCGATAACTTCTTCCCCGTGTACCCTCTCTGCACACCGGCTGTGAAGGTAACAGTGTCCAACGTCCCACCGTTCATCAGAGATGAAGACATAACCAGAGAACTATCGAGACACGGGAGGATAGTGTCTGGGGTGAAGAAGGTGTCCTCTGGGTGCAGGTCTCCTCTCCTGAAGCACGTGGTGTCTCACAGGAGACAGCTGCGCTTGATCCCAAACAACAGGAGCAAGGGGCTCAACCTAGTGTTCAAGATCAGGGTCGATGACTTCGACTACGTCGTTTATGCAACAACTGATGACTTTAAATGTTTCAGTTGTGGAAAAGTGGGTCATCAGAGCAGAACGTGTCCTGAGAAAAACAGCTCTCATGAGGACCAGAACCAGAACCAGACAGGTACTGAAGAGGGCAGAGGGGACAAGCAAGACAGACAGGACGGGCCGGATGGGGTCCAAAAGAGGAGGGAGGAGGGGACAAGTGGGGTACAGGAGGTGAGAAAAGAGAGGGAAAGTGGGGGACAAGAGGTGATGAAGGACGGGGCAAGTGAGGTCTGAGTCCAGTCTGGAGGAAGACTCTGAGTCCAGTATGGAAGAGGACTCTGAGTCCAGTCGGGAGGAGGACTCTGAGTCCAGTCAGGAGGAGGACTCTGCTGCTGACAGTGAGCCCTCTAAACACGGTGCTGGCAGCTGTAGGAGCTCTAGAGACTACAGCGTGGAGAAGATCAAGGAGTTTCTGAAGAGGAGTAAGAACGTGAGAGGAGCCAAAGTGGAGGACTACCTCTCTGACAAGGAGAAGCTCTCCAGCTCTGCCAGAGCTCACATGAGAAGCAAGGACAGAGGAGGTCTCACGAAGCAGGAAGGCTTCAGACTGAAGAAGATAGTTCACAAAGTGGACAAAGAACTGAACAAAGATGGTGATAAGTGAGGAAAAGATCTCACAGTCTAAAGACAATCAAAGACACATTTATGTTTGTTGAACTTTATTTGTTTAACTGTCTTAAATGGTAAAGAAACATCTTTCTCTGCCGACGCTTTCACATCATCCGTCTCACTCCTGAATCCTCTTTGGACTTCATTGTCTTTGACGCCACAATAACTCTAATACTATAAGTAACTATACTATAACTATAATAATATAATAATATACATTTCTGTGGTGGACGTGTTCTCTGGGTTTAACATAAATCGGGAGACATTTTCTAAATCATAATTCTCAAATTGCTTTTCTTATCACAACATATTTAGTTTTTGGGCACAAAGAGTTTATGATAAGAATAAATGATGTAATATGTTATTATAAAGAATGTCTGAATCTCAGCCACTACAAGGTGCACAATCACATGTTTGTATCTATGAACTCACAAAAAGATGAATATCAAACATGTTCACATATATGCAGTTTAAGATGTATTGAATATGGAAGACGTCTAATAACCCAATGGTAGCGTTTTTCCACCTTGACTCTAGAATTGTCAGATTGTACTGTTAGACACTAATCTAAAGTTTATCCGTACCAGATTGAAACACTTTAGACCGATCAGAACAAATGTGTCATTCTAACAGAAACTAAATATAGTCTCTGGGACACATGGGATGAGTCTCCAACACGTCCAGAGGAGATGGATGGAGTTAGACCTGCTGACAGCCTTCAGTCTCTGATGTCTCACATGTTTTCTGCTTGTTGAGTGAATTGACTGTAGAAGTGTTTCAGGCTGATTCTGGGTCAGACTGTAGTTTAAACAGAACTGCTCTGTGGTTTGATAATAGTGACGATACAGAAGTCCTATTTCTGCACCAATATATCAAATTATATTATAGTAATTATACAACACTACAGTACTACTACAATACCACAGTATTAATTACTACAACACTACAGTATTACTACAACACTACAGTAGTATTACTACAACACCACAGTATTAATTACTACAACACTACAGTATTACTACAACACTACAGTATTAATTACTACAACACTACAGTGTTACTACAATACCACAGTATTACTACAACACTACAGTATTAATTACTACAACACTACAGTATTACTACAACACTACAGTATTAATTACTACAACACTACAGTGTTACTACAATACCACAGTATTACTACAACACCACAGTATTAATTACTACAACACTACAGTATTACTACAACACTACAGTATTAATTACTACAACACTACAGTGTTACTACAATACCACAGTATTACTACAACACTACAGTAGTATTACTACCACACCACAGTATTACTAGTATTACTACCACACCACAGTATTACTAGTACTACTACCACACCACAGTATTACTAGTACTACTACCACACCACAGTATTACTAGTACTACTACCACACCACAGTATTACTAGTATTACTACCACACCACAGTATTACTCCATGACTTCAGGTCACTTGATTGCATCACAGCAGCATCTTCTCCTATCCAGCTGGATGGAGATGTGCTCGTGCTGAACTCAGTGAAAGCTTCTCCTTTTTGTCCCTTCTGTGAGCCGGTACTCACCTCTGGTCCTGATGCAGCAGCAGCAGCAGAGAGAGTGTTGAGGAGGGAGAGCTGCGTCCGATAACTGCTCTAAATTTAACAGAAACAGACATTGCTCTAAACATGGAGGCATAGCTGCCTGTGAGCTGCTTATCGTCCCTCTCCCAGCGGGCCATGGCCATACAAGGCTCTGCGGGGCCCGGGGCCATCCAGCAGCTCCTCGTCCCGCCGACACGTGGGGGAGATAACGGCTAACGGCAGCGTGGTGACGCCGCCGGGCCACAACAGGCAGGAATGCTGAGAGGAGTGCCCCCCCCCCCCCCCCCATGACATCTGTGCAACCTTCACAGCCGTGACTTTCCACACATAAGGTGACATCCAGAGACCTGCAGACCCCACTGGGTCCTGAGGAGGAACAGGTCTGTAGTAAACCTTCACTTTATGTCTGTTCTCTGACAGACGAACCACAGAGACTTGATGCAGAGATAAAGCTGAAACCTTCAAAGTCTATTCAACTGATTCAAACTGAACACCAGGGTTCAGAAGTATAAACGACACAAGTCCAGCACGACCACACAGCTCATTGGCTCCCACATCAGCGTCAGATCAGCTTTCTGGTCATTCAGACCCACAATCCTTTGCACAGCAGATATATGAGTAAGAGGGTCAAAGTTCAAGGTGGCATGTTATGATGAGGTAGTTCATCCCAATTGAATGCATACTGCATGGACCAGTAAGTACTCTGTACTCAGCTGCACTTTCTAATGGAAGTAAAAAGAAAACATTTGGAACACAGTCGTGGTTTGAGTTTAAATAAGTACGTTTTTCTCAGAATTCAAGTTAAATACGTTTGGTACTTTACAGTAACTCCACACAGACTTGTGGTTTCACTGCTGGACGTGAACAGCGGCCTCCTGGTGGAAGTCCTGTGTTTCTTTCTTTCTAAATGTTTTGTAAAAACAAATAAAACTAGTTTGTTACTCACACACCTGTTACACACACACCTATTAATCACACACACCTGTTACACACACACCTGTTGCACACACACCTGTTGCACATACACACCTATTAATCACACACACCCGTTGCACACACACACTTGTTACACACACACACACCTAAATCCGTTGATATCCGGCAGGAAGGCCAACGTTTTTAGCCTGAATTTGTGATAGAGGGTGGCTAGTGGTATTAAGTTATCCTGGCTAAAGACGGGCTATAGACGGGCTGTAGACGGTCTGTAGACGGGCTATAGACGGTCTATATACGGGCTATAGACGGGCTATATACGGTCTATATACGGGCTGTAGACGGGCTGTAGACGGGCTGTAGACGGTCTGTAGACGGGCTATAGACGGGCTATAGATGGTTTATATACGGTCTATATACGGTCTATATACGGGCTGTAGACGGGCTATAGACGGGCTATAGACGGTCTATATATGGTCTATATACGGGCTGTAGACGGGCTGTAGACGGGCTGTAGACGGTCTGTAGACGGGCTATAGACAGTCTATATATGGTCTATATACGGGCTGTAGACGGGCTGTAGACGGGCTGTAGACGGGCTGTAGACGGGCTGTAGACGGTCTGTAGACGGTCTGTAGATGGGCTATAGACGGGCTATAGACGGTCTGTAGACGGGCTATAGACGGGCTGTAGACGGGCTGTAGACGGGCTGTAGACGGGCTGTAGACGGTCTGTAGACGGTCTGTAGACGGGCTGTAGACGGTCTGTAGACGGGCTATAGACGGGCTATATACGGTCTATATACGGGCTGTAGATGGGCTGTAGACGGTCTGTAGACGGTCTGTAGACGGGCTGTAGACGGTCTGTAGACGGGCTATAGACGGGCTATAGACGGTCTGTAGACGGTCTGTAGACGGGCTATAGACGGGCTATAGACGGGCTATATACGGTCTATATACGGGCTGTAGATGGGCTGTAGACGGTCTGTAGACGGTCTGTAGACGGGCTATAGACGGGCTATAGATGGTTTATATATGGTCTATATACGGGCTGTAGACGGGCTGTAGACGGGCTATAGACGGGCTGTAGACGGGCTGTAGACGGTCTGTAGATGGGATATAGACGGGCTATAGACGGTCTGTAGACGGTCTGTAGACGGGCTGTAGACGGGCTGTAGACGGGCTGTAGACGGGCTGTAGACGGGCTGTAGACGGGCTGTAGACGGGCTGTAGACGGTCTGTAGACGGGCTATAGACGCTATAGACGGTCTGTAGACGGGCTGTAGAAGGTCTGTAGACGGTCTGTAGACGGGCTATAGACGGGCTATAGACGGGCTGTAGACGGGCTGTAGACGGTCTGTAGATGGGATATAGACGGGCTATAGACGGTCTGTAGACGGGCTGTAGACGGGCTGTAGACGGGCTGTAGACGGTCTGTAGACGGGCTATAGATGCTATAGACGGTCTGTAGACGGGCTGTAGAAGGTCTGTAGACGGTCTGTAGACGGGCTGTAGACGGGCTATAGACGCTATAGACGGTCTGTAGATGGGCTATAGACGGGCTGTAGACGGGCTGTAGACGGTCTGTAGACGGGCTGTAGACGGGCTATAGACGGTCTCGCGTGTAGATTTTGGGGGTGCGTTCATTATGTAGGTCGGAGGTTACTCAACAAGCCGTCTTCCAGCGCTTCACTCGCACTGGGAGGAGGTTACGCAGCTAGGCTGTACACCTTCTCAACATCTCTGATCTCTTCTCACCAACATCACTGATGTTCTGGTTTTAGCTGGTAGAGCTCTAATCTCCTGGACCCTGAACACCTCGTGGTAGTTTGTAATGTCTCTGCTGCTCCTCTGATGAAGTGAGCCAGAACTTCTTCAGTTTGCTTCATGAGATGTTGATGATCCTTCTTCTCCAGGATGGACATGAGGACCACGTCAGGTTGTTTGTGATTCTCAGAAACTGGGCTCCTCTCTGATTGGTTGTTGAATATCCCGGTGAGATGATCAGCGTCTTCAGAGAGTAGACGTTAATATTTATAGTTAACGTCCAGACGTTACACTCTTCTGTTTCAGGTGCATTTGAAAACATCACTAGCACTGCCAGACTGGGACGTTAAAGTCAGCTCTTCGTGGGTCAGGTCTGTAACGGAGATCCTTCATCTTTATGAAGTCATCCGTCACTTCTACATTACCTAAAAGCATTCAACTCAAGTTTCTACGTAAATAATAAGAAAGGTGACAAACTGAAATGTGCTGACTCATGAGATGTATGAGATTTATGATCCAGTTCAAGCCAACGTTGGAGAAGAGATGAGCAGCAACATGTTACGATGAGAATGTCACACTTATCATTGAACTCTATATTTAGAGTCAAACCTTCATTCACAACGCTGACGTTCTAATTCTGAATCTACGTCTGAGTGTTTACAGTAGAATTAGTTTCCAGCTGCGTAGGATTGTTTCAGTGATCCAAACATTCACAATAAGAGCGAATAAAGAAATATTCGTTGAAAAATGATCATTCACACGTTTCTATCTCATGAGATATTCTGCTTCAATCCGGTTTGTTGGTGTTCAGCCTTTAAAAGCATTTTCACACAGAGAGGCAGAAGAACGTTGGTTTAATAGAAGAAGAATAACTCATTCATCTGATCAATCACTTCATTCTAATTGAGGGTTTCCTCATTGTTTAGATGACATCATAGTGATGACACACATTTAAAGATCCATCAGAACCTCAACAGAACCTTTGACTGTAAAAGAAAAGAGTGAAACATCACAGAAGCAGAACGACTTTAAGCATTAATCTGACGAGTCAGCACTATATTTACTATTTCTATGAAAAAGGTGAATTCATACTCATGTCTGAATGTAAATAGACTTATTCTGTTGAGTTTTCTGGAGGATGTTTGTGCTCCGACACAACAGAGACAGAGTGAGTGTGTTTGTGTTGAGCTGTTGAGTCCATGTACATGTGACAGTATGGCGCCCCCTTCAGGACAAACTGTTCAGTGATGAACGCTCATCAATCAGAGCAACTCAAATCATAATGCTGTTTGTTTTGAGCCATGCTAGTGGACTGAACTATGAACTATGGGATGGACTGAAGGAATGTGGTTCAGACATGAATGTGATGACTCTGGAGATCCTCTGACTTTCTCTCACCAGGTCAGCATTTAGTTTAGAGAGAAAGGTCTATCGGATGAACTGTTGGTGGAACGGCACCATCACGAGGTCAAAATCGGTCTAAAACTTTGGTTTCTGAATCTAACAGTTTGTTTTTTAGTTCTGTTCTCTGTGATGAGACCTGGTGTTCTGATCTGATCAGTTTGTGATAATAAAGCAACAAGAATCCAACAGTTTATCTCTGCTGACTGATTATCAGCTCTCACATTCCTCCACTGTCTTCATCTTCAATCCTGTGTGTGTGTGTTTGTGCGTGTGTTTCTGTGTTTGGGGGGGGGGTTGTTTGGGCACCCAGAGTTTAGCTGCAGGGTCAACAGTCTGTGACAACCTCCATTACTGTAAAGTGAAGTCAAAGCTTCATGTGTTAAAGCTGCATTCTCTCTAGTGTCCACCAGGGGGCGACTCCTCTGGTTGTATAGAAGTCTATGAGAAAATGACTCTACTTCTCTCTTGATTTATTACCTCAGTAAACATTGTAAACATGAGTTTATGGTCTCAATCTCTAGTTTCAAGTCTTCTTCAATACAGCATGATGTTCATTTAGTACATTATGGTCCATTTAGAGTCACACAGACCATAAAGCAGGGGATGCTTTAGGGCGGGGCTACACGGTGATTGACAGGTCTCTACCAGAGACGTATACGGCGTCTCTACGTCACTCCTCCTCAGTCCACATATGGTCACTTCCTGTTCACTGGTTGCACAAAAAACAAGATGGCGACGGACAAAATGCCGAACTCGAGGCTTCAAAACGTCCACAAACCGTCGAGAGACGTCACCATGACGACTACGTCCACTTCTTATATTCAGTCTCAGCTCTGAGCTCTGAGCATGTACAAAGCGTCTACGCTCAACATTCTGTTTGTTTCATTATTCTCTGAAAGTGTAACCTCCAACAAGTCGGGATGGGGTTAGGGTTGGTGGAGACCAAAACAGAGCTAAAAGAGAGTAAATGGAAAACAAAGAAACAAGACTAAAAGCTAACGAAGCTCCACGTCTGCTGGATGTAAACTGCTCGTTAGAAAAGCTCCCGCGGTGGCACTGAAATCTGTCAGCGCTGTGTTTGAAGCTTCCAAAATCATCAATAAAACATAGAAAGTTCATCATGGGTCAATGTCAAATCATCTGAGGTCTCACTTTAAGCTTCTGTACGTCCACATTCCTGAAGACTTTGCCAAAAGAATTTACCCACAATTCCTAGTGTTGTGACGTTAAACACAGGACTATCAGGGGAAGCCGGCACGTGTGTTCAGCCTGGTATATTAAGTTTAAACATTAAAAACATTCAGGATTTAAGATGGAACATAGAAACACACAAAATCAAAGTCATTTTGAACACCTGGTTTTCCATCAAACTTTTCTTTTGGTTTTGTCATTTGAGCTGTTTTGACAAAAACAAGTAAATAGATTATTTGACCAATAACTCTTCTCATGTAAGTCCAGAGTTTGGAAGACGTTCAAATAACGTGAGATAAAAACCTATAATCGTACGTAGCTATCTCAAACTACAGGTGTAGCTAGCTGGGAAGCTAATGTAGAGCTAGTTAACGCGTGAGCTAGTCTTTAATGTTTTGGTCATCAAACGTGATATTTATGCTGTTCCATTTGTATTTATGCCATTTCAAGCCAAAAAACTTAAAAATAAATAGTAAAAAAAAAATTATTTTCCTATTGTTTACAATTTGTGAAATTGTACGTGTTCAATGTTTATTGAAAAAAATTGTAAAAGTTAAAAAGTTAAAATATATATAAATATTTGAAATTTTTACTTTATTATTTAAAATAAATAAAAATATTATAGATCTTTTTTTATTTTTTTATAAAAAGACAGCCAAAAATTGCATATGTACAATTCTACAAATTTTCAAAATAAAAACAAATTAAATTAAAGCTGCGAGCAGCAATGAACGGGCCCTCGCATCCTCCAGCGCGTCGGGGGTGCTGGCGGGACTCCGGCCTGCGCATCCGAGAACGTCCGCGACCGTCGGACAGCGCGTCCGCGAGTGAGACGTTTTTAATCCCACGTGGACCACCTGATGCTGGAAATGATGCTTTGCAAATAGTCCGATGCTTCCTGTATCCGCTGCCTAGCGCTACAGAACACATACATTATGTAGCTCTATATCAAGTGTAAACCACATTGTGTAAAAGTCACGTAAATCGGATGGTGTTTGTCAAAAAATGCAGATTTCCAGCAGGTGGCGCTGTGAGTATTAGGGAAAATTAGCTTGTAGACATCCTCAGGCCATGAGTGTTATCAAGCATGTGAAGTTTGGGACCGTTTGGAACAAGTCCAGCTGAGTTACATCAGACATTTCCTTTAGCCAGTAGGCTTTGCGGGTTTACTGTAGCGCCCCCTTGTGGTTGAATGCAAAACAATTCTCAGGGTATGTTACTGGATGCGATGTGCACATATGCTGAATATTTTGGGAATTTAGGACAAATGGTTAAGAAGTTATGTGTATTGATATTATGTCACGCCCCTAAGAAGTGTATTGGTCCATATCTTCTAAACGCAAAGAGATATCAAAAAGCTTTTGATAACTTTTGATGATCTAAATCCAATTATGATCCACAGCAACTTTCATAGAAATCAGAGCCAGCATGTAGAAGGAGTTCGCAAAGATGTGTTTTTTCACTAAATTCAAAATGGCTGACTTCCGGTAGGGTTTAGAGCATGGTCCCAAGAGACTTTTTTTAAGTCTCCATAGGATACATGTGCCTACCAAGTTTCATATACTATGTAGCCAAAACGTAGCGCTGGGGCTGCTCTTTTGAAATATTGTAGGGGGCGCTATAGAGGCAATTTAAAACGGCCAATAAAAACATCATATAAACTATTTCTTCCAATGACCTGTGACACATGTACAAAGTTCCATGAGTTTTTGAGCATCCCAACCCACTAAACCATCAGCTTCCTTTTTCATGGCGAACGCTGCTTCGCCACGGCAACAGCGTTCAACGAAAACTCACAAAATTCATGATGATTCATCATCAATAGCTATTCTTACCAAATTTTAGACTCATCAGGTCACCTGGCTAGGAGGAATAATTAAAAGTATAAAATATGACATTTCCTTTAGCCAGTAGGCGGCGTTATGAATTATTGATTTTCTTTTAATTGAAGTATGTTCAAGCTTGCAGAAGCGTCATGCATAATACATTTTGTGTGGATTGGATAATGTACCTTGGAGTTATAACAACTTCCTTTTTCATGCCGAATGACGCAAAATGGCCGCCATGCCACGTCAAGGTTCTTTGATGAAAACTCACGATTTTGATAACTTTTAATCACAAAGGTCTTAAGAGCATCCTGACCAAAGTAGAAGTTGATCGCATAAAATCTGTAGGAGGAGTTCGTTAAAGTGCGAAGGCTGAAAAATGCAAAAAGTGACAAAAAACACAAATTCGCGGGTTTATTGTAGCGCCCCCTAGTGGTCGAATGCAAACAAATTCTCAGATTTTATTACGGGATGCGATGTGCACATATGCTGAAAGTTTTGGGAATTTCGGACAAATGGTTGAGAAGTTATTTGTATTGATATTATGCCACGCCCCTAAGAAGTTCATTGGTCCGCATCTTGTAAACGCTAAGATATATAAAAACGTTTTTGATAACTTTAGATGATATAGGTCCATTAATGATCCACAGCAAATTATATATAAATCGGACTCAGCGTGTAGGAGAAGTTCGCAAAAATGTGTTTATCACTAAATTCAAGATGGCGGAAAATCTAAGCAGGCGGAGCTTAGGGGTCTGAGAGGCTTTTTTTTTGATCTAGCGGATATGGACATGTGTGTTGAATTTCAAGTAAATCCGACATACTGGCCGAGGGGCGTCGCCGGTCCGACTTGTAGGGGGCGCTAGTGAGCCATTTTTTTACACAGAAACATGCATTATTTTTCAGATGGCTATATTCACCAGGCCTGACAAGTCCCCAAAATTTGGTGAGTTTTGATGCATGGCAAGTCCTCCAACCACGTTTACCTAAACGGGTAGAATTTCAATAGGGCCTTCGCTGGCCCGACGTTGTCGGTTGCTCGGGCCCTAAAAATACATTTGTATATAAGAATATATTTGTGTAAATATTTGCGTATATATTGTATTTGTGTATATTTTTGCAGACATGGCAACCCGGAGACATCCGACGTGGAGGGTCATTCAGCACCACGTGAACACTTTATGCCGGAAGCTCACTGTCAAAAAAGAAACCACGTGACCAACTCTAGGCCCTTTAAACAAGGTTCCGTCACGTGTGTGTAAGAGGAAACCCTCATTGTTTGACATAAATAACACGTTTATGAATTGTTCATACAGAAAGAGTTTATTAATCTTATATTTTATGCTTTCGTAGATCTATTTCTTCGCGGTATCACCTTCTGAATCATATTTAACGACTGTGGACCGGATGTCAGCTAACAACTGATGACGCGTTTGTTCGGACCTTGTTTTAATGTTTTGGTTCTTGACTCGAGAGACCAGGAAGAGAGGCTAGCTAGTTACTTTACCGGATGAAAGCACAACAAGAGCCGCAAAACACACCAATTAACGGTTATGATTTGATCATAAACGACGTAATTAAAGGACCGATACTCTTACGTCATTGTAACGCGCCTCGTATACTGTTAAAGACTGCTAGCTCGCTTGTTTATTTAGCCATCTGCCAGGATAGTCGCTTGCTAACAGTTATCAGCTAGTTAGCATGGATCCGGCTCATAGATATTTATATTTACTCCTGTTACTGCTGGCTGGCTGCAGAGCGAGGATACACAAGCTCACTCTGAAGGTGAGGCGACTATCCCACACTACAGGGGTAGCTGGCGAGGGAGCTAACGTAGAGTGGTAGCTATCTCAAACTACAGGTGTAGCTAGCTGGGAAGCTAACGTAGAGGGCTAGCTAGGGAGCTAACGTAGAGGGCTAGCTAGGGAGCTAACGTAGAGGGCTAGCTAGGGAGCTAACGTAGAGGGCTGGATAGGGAGCTAACGTAGAGGGCTGGATAGGGAGCTAACGTAGAGTGGTAGCTATCTCAAACTACAGGTGTAGCTAGCTGGGAAGCTAACGTAGAGGGCTAGCTAGGGAGCTAACGTAGAGGGCTAGCTAGGGAGCTAACGTAGAGGGCTGGATAGGGAGCTAACGTAGATATAACGTAGATGGCTAGCTAGGGAGCTAACGTAGAGCTATTGTGGAGTGGTAGCTATCTCAAACTACAGGGGTAGCTAGGTGGGAAGCTAACGTAGAGCTAGTTAGCTCGTGAGCTAGTCTTTAATGTTTTGGTCATCAAACGTGATATTTATGTTCTATTTATATTTATGTAATTTCAAGCCAAAACATGTAAACAAATTAATAGATTTATTTTCCTATTTTTGGCAATTTGTTACATTGTTCATGTGCAACTCTTTAATACATTATTATTTTAAATTAAAATATATATATAATTATATATTATATATAAATATTTGATCTTTTTACTTTTTTATTTAAAAAAAAAAAAATTCTATATATATATATATATATTCATATTCTCTTATTTATCATTTTAAATAAAAAGGTAAATACTTATAAATGTTTTCCAAATGTTTTGTTGTGACTAAATCTAAATAAAGGTAATAAATGAAGAGAACGCAGCAGTGGTGGAAATAATCCCACATTTACTGAGTAACGTTACTGTAATAAAGTACACGTTATGAGATACTTTACGTAACTTTACTTGAGCATTTTCATTTTCTGCTACTTGATACTTTTAATGACTTAGATTCAGTAATGAAATGATGCATTAATATAGATTAAACTACCAGCAGCATATAAAGGCATTAAAATGAGCTTCAAGTATTACTTATTATTAATACTTTAATGCATTAAGGCGTCAATAATACTGATACCGAGTGTTTAAAACAACATGTAACAAATGCATACATAAATATAAATGTACTGAATTATTATTTATTATTCAAATAATAAATAATTCTGAATTACAATTCAAGTGTAAAACTTTAAAATGCAGCAACAATTAGGTCAAACTGTAAAAAATGACAGTTTATATTTGTATATAGTACATAAACATGGATTTTAATTGAATAGATATAATATTATTATACCCATTCTTCAGTACTTTTACTGAAGTGAAACCTAGCATGCAGGACTTCTGTTGGTAGAGTATTTCTACACTGAGGTAATACTGTCTGGTGAAGGTGAGCAGTGATTGTTAACTGACTGAAGAGTTATTCTTCTTCTTCTCAGAATGAAACTCGGTTTTCCGTCGACCTCAACACTTTTGGTTTCTACGCTAACGGGACTCTGGATGTCAACCTGCTCTCTCTGCGCCTCCCAGAGCAGGTGGTGAACTACAGCCTGTACCCGGTGAGTCCTACTCCACCCGCTGACCCACTGAGCCTGTTCTCTACACCGTTATCAACCACATCTGTGGAGGGCCACTGTGGCTCAGTGGTAGAGCAGGGTGGTGCGATACCCGGCTCCGCTGGTCCATGTGTCCTTGAGCAAAACACTTAACCCTAAAAGTGTGTGTGTGTGTGTGTGTTAGCCAATCACGTGCACTTCACGTGTGTTAGATAGTCCTGATGGTCTGAATGATGACAAGTAGTGTGAAAGAGCTTTGAGTGGTCGGAAAGACTAGAAAAGAGATATACAAGTAGGATACTCTTCTTCTTCTCCTCCTAGTATACCATTTTACCATATTCTCTAATTGTCTTCCTCTCAGTGAAGAGACACAAACAATGATTGCCTGTGTAGTCGGAGCTCTTTATACATATTCCTCTTCGTGCCATAAGACACACCGAGTTTGATCCACATCGTCCTCTCTAACAAAGAGATAGCATCCACATGAATACTCGTATAAACAAGTGACTTTGTGCTGAGCTCGGTGAGTATTGAGAGGAATCACTAACAAGTGAACTCATTTTCCTTCTAGCTTGTGGCTGCTTTCACCCGTAACTGGAGCCAGAGAGATAATACATGTGAGGTGTTGAACTCATTGAATGTTGTGTTAATACTGAGACTCTCTCTCTTTAGGTGGGTTTCACCCTCTCACGGTCTCGTGTGAATGGAGTCCTGTCCTACACGGTGAGTACATCCATCATTAATATTTATCTTCCTACCAGACTGTGTTATGAGTGATGCTGATCAGCTTATTGATACTTCAGGACGGGTTTAGTGGTGACATGTGACTCTTTTATTTATTCTGTCTCCAGGCGGAGGAGACGGAGACATGCCCGCTCACTCTCACAAAGGTCACCAGCAACGAGCCTCTCATTCTTTTTCTCATCGACATCAAGACGCTCAGGTGTGTATGTGTCAGCACCAGCCTCCGCTAGAGTGTGTCAGCACCAGCCTCCGCTAGAGTGTGTACAGCACCAGCCTCCGCTAGTAATGTGATAATAATAATAATAGTTCATGTGAAGGATGACTGTGTGATGTGTGTTTGTGTAGCGTCAACGTGAGAGCTTTGGGAGACCAGGACAACCTCCTGATAGCAAAGCCAAAGGCTGAAGCTCCTAAAGGTCAGTGTCGCTCACACTATACAACTGTTACAAAAGTGATTCTCTTTGCATATTTAAAGTGACAGTAGTGATGGTTAGCAGTGTGGTTGTATGAGGTACTTCTGTGTTTTACTACAGTAGATGGAGCAAAGCAATGTACTATTTTAGACTCCTAGAAGAATCTATCAGTCTAAGTGAACGCTATATTTAGAATATTTTAATATCTTTACCTTCCTGATGTGGAACTAATGAGTGATGGAATCGTTGTAAGCAGACTGTACTGTGTAATATAGGAGGTAGCTTGTACCTGTGTTTGTTTCCTGTAGGTCTGAGGAAAACCAGGGACGCTCCTGCTGATCCTGCTGTTAAACCAAACGCACCAGGTAAACCAGCAACAACCAAACTAGACAACCAGTTGACTCAGAAGGGAGAGGATGCTGCGTCTGTGGATCAGAGCAGAACAGGACCGATAGTAGAAGCTTCAAAAGTGGAGGAGAATGAATTCCAGGTAAGAGAGTGTTTGTTTGTGTGATCTGTTTTTCATGAAATCAGTTTCTAATCTGTCTTTGCTTCCAGCTGGAGAAGCTCAAAGAAGTGACTTTAGCTCTGGACAAAGTTAACGACTCCTACAACTTCAGCGTAAGCACGTCTTTCTTAACCATTCCACGTTGATGTGAAACGATGTTCTTTGATGTGGTCCACTGATGCATGGCGCTGTGTCCCGGTCCCTCCATCCACAGTTCCACATGGTGGTCGGCCTGCTGGCGGAGGGTCTGTACAGCCTCAAGTTCCACTACTGTCAGAACCGGATGCCTGGAATCAAATACCCCTACTCCTTCATGGTAAGTAGAGCGCGTGTTGTGTTGGCAGGTGAGCGCGCGCGTGTGCGTGCGTGCGTTAACCCTGGACGTATCCTCCGCAGGTGGAGGTGACGGAGAAGAACCCAGGCGGCTACCTGTCTGCAGCAGAGATTCCTCTGTCTCGCCTTTACATCGGTATGGCCGGAGTCTTCTTCACGGCTGCCATGGTCTGGGTGTACACTCTCATGAAGCACAGGTATGCATGCAGGCCCGCTGACAGGAAACAGAACCTTACAAGAAAAACACTTTGCAGAGCCATGGTTTCTGAATATCCTGTGAGGTTGTTACAACCCCCACTTTATAACGAGACCAGACGCAGATTAATGACACGGTTTAACGTGAACCGTTAACAGTGTGACATAAAGTTTTACTGAAACGTGCTGCGACGTTCTGCAGAGATGTGATTCTTGAGACCGTCAGTGTGACTTCAGCATGCAGCAATAACTGGACACCCAAAAATATTAGGCATTAAGTGGACAGACACAGAGCTACACACACACACACACACACACGACCGATCTCATAATCTCCTGGCGGGAGATAATAATGTCTCTCTGTGTTTGGTAACGTTCCACTAAACATCATCAGGTAACCAGCGTGAGGCTGATTTCACTGTTTTTTTATCGTCCAAGTTGTGCATTTAAAATAAATATGAATCGTTGATGGTGCTGCAGTCAGACAGGTTGGAAACACGAGCTGTCATAGAGTTACATGACTAACGTTTGTCTGTATGATGAATAATTAATTACCTGAGTGTCTTGTGTAGTGAAATTCCACTTTGCATTACATTTTGTAGGAAAAGTTTTATTGAATCTTTTTGGGACTTTTTTCTGTCGTCAAAATATAAAAAATGTATCTAATATAATATAAGGTGCCACAAATTCCAGATGGAAACAGCTAACCTGTCTCTGCTGTGAGTGGAACAGGTGTGATTTGTTAGTACACAGTCACACCTCAAAACAAAGGACTATTCTGATTCTCTGCTGTATTAAATATTGCAACATGTTCTGCGCTGTGCTTGTTTTACAGGTACAGTGTGTTTAAGATCCATTGGCTGATGGCAGCACTGGCCTTCACCAAGTCCACGTCATTGGTCTTCCATAGTGTGAGTACACCAGAGCTGGACCACTGGACACAAATATTATCACCATAGGATGGATGTCTACAGTCAACACTATATACTGTATATAATGTATACAACTGTATATTCACCAATAGTGCTCAATTTACAGTTATTTCTTTATACCACATATTTATTGCTATATCTCTTTTACTCCTTTTGCATTCATGATGCATTCAATGACCGTTTAACCCTAACCATACCTTTGAAATAATATACGGTATGGTTTACTGTTAGTGTTCTCCTTTGGGCTGAACCCTAAAGAAACCACAAGGTTGATTATGGTTCATAACATGTGGGGCTACCTCTCCGGTCTGGGGCTACCTCTCCGGAGTGGGGCTACCTCTCCGGAGTGGCGCTACCTCTCCGGAGTGGGGCTACCTCTCCGGAGTGGGGCTACCTCTCCGGAGTGGGGCTACCTCTCCAGTCTGGGGCTACCTCTAAATTCATTGTTATCAGAGAAGATTTAATGGTGAAAAAAGAGCAGACTATGTCTCTTTACTCTACTGCTCACTGAGCTCGGACTACACCTGGATTCTTTGTCAGGACAGATTCAGAAAAACATTCCTGCCCTCTGCCATTAGACTTTATAATGAAACACCTCGGGCCAGATCATCGTCCTTCACAGGACTACAACAACGCTACATGGTTGTTGCTTGTTGTTGGTGAACGTTGCACTACTGTTCAGTTTGCCTAGTTGTTAATTTAATTAATACCACTCTATTCATTGTATATACTGTGCATTTCTATTTTTTATTATATTTTCTTATTTTTTATTAATCTATTTCTTCAAATTCAATATCTGCTCTGTTATTTTATTGTACTGTATATATTGTGCATTTCCATACATTATATTTTACTCTGTAAATTGCTGCTGCTACAATCTAATTTCCCCCTGGGCATGAATAAAGTTTATATCTATCTATCTATCTATCTATCTTCTTACGGAGTTCTCTCTCTCTCTCTCAGATCAACTATCACTTCATCAACACTGAAGGGCATCCTATTGAAGGCTGGGCCGTCATGTATTACATCACACACCTGTAGGTACAATGTCTCCAGAACATGAATGTTAAAGTCATCCGACACTCTTATTTAGGGATTTGTTTGTATTGCTGTCGTTTCCAGGCTCAAGGGGGCGCTCCTGTTCATCACTCTGGCACTGATTGGCACCGGCTGGGCTTTCGTTAAGTACATCCTGTCTGACAAGGAGAAGAAGATCTTCATGATCGTCATCCCTCTGCAGGTGTGTACCGGTAGTTGTGTGGGATTATTTCACACCTGGTGAGTTTGTTTTGGTGACCCACTCGTCTGTCGTCCTCCAGGTCCTGGCTAATGTGGCCTTCATCATCATTGAGTCCACGGAGGAAGGCTCCAGTGAATACTACCTGTGGAAGGAGATCCTCTTTCTGGTCGACCTCATCTGCTGTGGAGCCATCCTGTTCCCTGTTGTCTGGTCAGTGTGTGTGTGTGGTCTGTGTGTGCGGTCTGTCTAATTTGTATCTGTTACGTCTTCCATATATATTGTTTTTAATCTGTCGGAAAATTGAATCAAGACTAGTTTTAACACGATGTCTAAGTGACTGGCTGAGTCCATAGAGGCTAGTTGAGATCAGACTGTATATAAGAAGTGGACGTAGTCATCGTCACGTCACTCGTTGGTTTGTAGACATTTTAAATTTCGTCGTCGCCATCTTGGATTACGGCCGTCGCCATCTTGTTTTTTGTGCAACCAGTGAACAGGAAGTGACCATATCTGGACTGAGGAGGAGAAACGTAGAGACGCCAGAGGAGTCGCCCCCTGGTGGACACTAGAGAGAATGCAGCTTTAACACATGAAGCTCTGACTTCTCTTTGATCCAGAGGTTGTCTCCTGGTTGAGATGAGAGGATCTTTATGGGCGCTTCTGAGAACCGTACAGCGTCCAAAGTGCTTCACTTTCAGCACATTTTATAGGAAAACCGAAAGCTTTAACTTCCTGACAGCAGTAGGAAAGAGGTGCGGTTGTGCTCAGAAGCACAGAAGTGTGATGTGTGGCTCCACCTGTGTGCAGATGGATTTGTAGTTCACAAACATCCCTTTGTTTTTAGGTCCATCCGTCATCTACAGGAAGCTTCCAGCACTGACGGCAAAGGTGAGAATCCTGATCCGTTCCATCTTCAAAAGGTTCTGTGAGATTGTAGAGATGCTCATTTCTCTCTCTCTCTTCCAGCTGCCATGAATTTGGAGAAGCTCAAACTGTTCCGGCATTATTACGTGATGGTAAGAGAAAGTTTGAACTCAAATATTTACCTTCAGCCAGTACTCGTGTTCACTGAGCAGAGCCTGAAGGCATCATCATGTAACTGAAGTGAACCTCCGTTGGTTAGCCGTTAGCGGTGCTGCTAACGTTACTAGCTCTCCTCCTGTTGGTTAGCCGTTAGCGGTGCTGCTAACGTTACTAGCTCTCCTCCTGTTGGTTAGCCGTTAGCGGTGCTGCTAACGCTACTAGCTCTCCTCCTGTTGGCTTAAACACTGATTGGTTGTTTACAACAACGTTAAACTTTATTTACACTCTGATGCTTAACGTTAAACTTTATTTACACTCTGATGCTTAACGTTAAACTTTATTTACACTCTGATGCTTAACGTTAACACTTTATTTACACTCTGATGGTTAACGTTAAACTTTATTTACACTCTGATGGTTAACGTTAACCATCAGAGTGTAAATAAGGTTTAACGTTAAACTTTATTTACACGCTGATGGTTAACGATAAAACTTTATTTACACTCTGATGCGTAACGTTAAACTTTATTTACACTCTGATGGTTAACGTTAAACTTTATTTACACTCTGATGGTTAACGATAAAACTTTATTTACACTCTGATGGTTAACGTTAAACTTTATTTACACTCTGATGGTTAATGTTAAACTTTATTTACACTCTGATGCGTAACGTTAAACTTTATTTACACTCTGATGCGTAACGTTAAACTTTATTTACACTCTGATGCGTAACGTTAAACTTTATTTACACTCTGATGGTTAACGTTAAACTTTATTTACACTCTGATGCTTAACGTTAACTGAACGTTAACGTGAATTTAATCAGCGGGTCACGTGACTCGGTGGTCACGTGACTCGGTGGTCATTCTATATCCAAAAGGCTGCCTCACTGCTGATTTAAAGGCTGTTTTTTGGCGGATAAAGACTGGAGTGTTGGTTCCCTCTGACATGGTGAACATTTGTTCTTCTTAGATTGTGTGTTATATCTACTTCACGAGGATCATAGCCATTCTGCTGAAGGTCACGATGCCGTTCCAGTGGCAGTGGTGCTACGAGGTGAGACGACGACAAACAGATAAACATTCATTACTGTTTCAGGCTCCACTCTTCTGAAGCTAATGCTAGCTGCTGAGCTCCAGTGTTCCTGTTGGTCCTCATTGAACACCTTCTCTTGTGTCTTCAGTTCCTGGTGGAGGTCTCCACTCTGATCTTCTTCGTGTTGACGGGCTACAAGTTCCGCCCGGCGTCCAACAACCCGTATCTCCAGCTCCCTCTGGACGAGGAGGACGTAGAGATGGACGAAGTGTAAGTTCACCCTTCAGTTTACCAAGAGACTCCTATCAGCTCCTCATCCATCCATCGACCCATCCCTTTACCTCTTAATCCATCCCTCCCTATATCTCTCATCCCTCCCTCTCCCCCCCTCATCACGTGTTTAACTGATGGTCTCTCCCCCCTCTGTCTCCCCCTCTCTCTCTAGAGTGACTGAGTCAGGAGCTCTGGAGGGAATTTCCAAAGTCAAGAAAACGTGTAACGGTCGTGATCGTCAGAAAGAGTCCACCTTGTGAGCGAGAAGCTGGATCTTTTTCTTTCATTTTTTCGGGGTGTGTGTGTGGGGTGGGGGGGGGGGGGGGGGGGGGAGTGTCAGCTGGTACAAAGGGGGTGCACTCCCCCCCCCCCCCCCCCCCCAGTGACGGCTCTCCTCTGGAACTGTGAGTGGTGTCAGTGGTCGTGTCCACTGTCTATGCAACAGACTGAGACGAGCTCCAAAGATGAAGATGGCTTTAGAGACGTTCTTCTGAGGACTGTGTGATGTGAGGACTCGTGGTTTGTTTCTTCCCTTTGGAGACAGCGGCCCGTTCTCAGGTAAAAGTTTAATCAATACACCTATAGATATTTCAAATTTAGGTCACCGACGTGTCATCTCTTCTTCCCATCGGTTCCTCTACAACTTCTTCACCACTGTCCTGAGACCAGTCTTCAGTCTCAAGATCACGTTTTGAAGGTCTTGTTTTTACTCAGTCAGACACAACAGGACTCTGGATTTTAATTCAAGACCACGACCGCGTGGAAGTCACAAAACTGTCATTTATTTAACATCATAAGAGACGCTAAGCCCCGCCCCTTCCACTCTCCCCCATTGGACCTTATTTTGTAAAAAAACATAAATATCTCCAGTCGTCAGATGTTAAATGTTGTCTAACCTGTTTCATCCAGAGGTGAGAGAACATCGTAGCTTCAGAGAGTTTACGACAAAATGCTACTTTGTTGATGTGCAGAATTATTATTTTAACGTACAAACATCGTGTGTGTAATTATGGAACAATTCAAACGTCTCTTGTTGACTAGCGTACATATATAGGGGGCGGGGCTTAGCCTCTGTAATACTGTGTACGGATGTAGAACTTCCTGCTTCCAAATGTAACCAATAACGTGACTCGTGTCCAATAACACTCTAAACAAACAGTGGGAGTACCGGGACTCGTGCCGGGACTCGTGCCGGGACTCGTGCCGGGACTCGTGCCGGGACTCGTGCCGGGACTCGTACTGGTCTCGGTGGTCTAAAGACTTCTCTTTACTCCCCGTCTGTCTGATCAGCGTATTGACTTTCATGTGTCAATATATTCACTTTCTTTGCATATTGAAAAGTCATATTTCAGTATTTTGTGTTGGAGTTCCTCCCGCTGCTGTTATTTAGTGCTTCAGTGATCATTTCTGAATTTCTCTTTGCGTTTTGGTTTTTACCTCCGTGCTCTCGATGTGAAGCTTATTTTCGTACTTGTTGGTTTTGTAAATACTTCGGAGACGTCCCGCTTCATGAGAGGCTACATGGACGCTAAAGATCAGCTCTGTTTGATGAGTGAAGCGTCACAATAAAGATGTGTTCATACGAGTCATGTTTAACAGCTGTTCATGGTTTAAATGTTGACTTTCTTGTTCTTATCGTATCATATTTAAACTTTGGTCTCGTGATGTTTGCTATTCTTTATATTATATTTTAGGCTGAAGGATGCAAAGTAAATGTTTGGAGAACAATGAACTCATAACAAGTTGATTATCAAACAGTGTACAAATATTAAATATGAACGACAATTTAATAAAAAATACTTTCTTCAGTTTTCAAAAATCCAGACTTTGATGAAAATGTGATTATTTTTTTTTTAAAGTTCTGTTAGAAATTTAAAGACGTTCGACCAATCAGAACCCATGATGTGGCTTCAGCCGAGGTCTCACGTCCACCAAAGTGATTTGATAATTAACATGCTCATTATGACACGCAGGATCAAACGATGAGGTGAAGACGTTCTGTTGGTGGAGGGATACAGCCGAGAGGCCGATTCTAGCTCCTAATGCAGAATCCTACGTCTCCCATAATGCAACTCAACAGCGTCTTTATGTGTGAGGCACCCGGCCCGGGACACGCCCATATTCTCATCTTATAGCTATTATTAATTGTTAGCCCCTTAATGTGTCTGGTATCCTCAGACCCTTGAGTCAGAGGGAGAACATTGTTAGAGAGCTCAGGAACACGACAGAGCGGCGTAATGAAAGGAGACGATCAGGCCGACACAGAAGAAGGAAAGTGTTCTGGCGTGTAACCCGAGCACCAGAGACGTCTTCAGCTTATTTCTGTTTCTGCGTGTTTGAGCATCACTGAGCAGGTTTTAACTGTTTTATTGTAAAGTGTCCCAAATGTTCCACTCAACGAATGTAAATGCAGACTTCTAATCCATCTGAGCTTCTTCCTCTGAGGGACGAGGACCGACGTGGACTCAGATGTGTTCTGGTAAATATATATAAAAATTAGTGCTGGGCAACGATTAAAATGTTTAATCGCGATTAATCTCATTGTTATGCACAAAGTTCAATAATGAAGTCAAAAGTAGTGTATTGCTCACTTTTATTTTAAAGTACTGCTATATGAACTAAAGGTCAATAACATTTGGTGTAAACACTTTAAACACATCAGGTTGTTGTTAGCAGCAGTATTCCCTTTACACAGCAGCAGTTATAACACAATTATAATGATTCTGATCATAGATATTCAGCCGGTGTTCACAACTTTATCTTCACGTGTGTAAGAGATGCAATTTGAAATATACACCTTGAAAACTGCAAACATATCTACTTCTTTTTTTATGTTTGTTAAATTCTCAGTAGTGATACTAAATGATGCTTATTATACATATTACAAACAAAACACTTTAAAAACTCGACAATATGTATTTTAATATTGTCACTGTTGTAAATTGTTTGATTGCATGATTTACTTTTATTGTGAAGAGCATGAAAACGGAAGTGCTTTTACTTTGAAGAGACGGGAAGTAGAATGGTACGTGTTCTTGACGCTAACAATGTTGATGAAACGTAGAAAACCACATGTGGGTGCAAGAGCGCGTTGTGTTCACTGTAACACTGTAATACTGCAGTTCAGACAGTAAAGTGTTCCGTTCAAACAAGACGTGTCTTGTTCCTCAAGAGAAGCTCCACTTCACAACAGTCACGTTTGATCTGTAACGAGACTAAGTGAGGCCACACGAACACAGCTGTTCACTGCTCGCTGCCCGGTTCTTGTGCTAAAAATGTTGCTTAATAATAAAAATAAACAAAACTGCGTTAACGCGCGATAATATAATTGTCGGCGTTAATTAATTAATGTGTTAACGCGATAACATGTTAACTTGCCCAACACTAATAAAAATATATCTTTATATATTTATGCAGACTTTATGATGATGCAGACTTTATGATTATGCAGACTTTATGATACAAACATGATACAGACTTTATGATGCAGACTTCATGATGCAGACTTCATGATACAAACAATACAGACTTTATGATAGACTTCATGATACAGACTTCATGATGCAGACTTCATGGTACAAACATACTACAGACTTCATGATGCAGACTTCATGATGCAGACTTCATGATACAAACAATACAGACTTCATGATGTGGACTTCATGATGCAGACTTTATGATGCAGACTTCATGATACAAACATACTACAGACTTCATGATACATACTTCATGATGCAGACTTCATGATACAGACTTCATGATGCAGACTTCATGATACAAACAATACAGACTTCATGATGCAGACTTCATGATGCAGACTTCATGGTGCAGACTTCATGATACAAACATACTACAGACTTCATGATACATACTTCATGATGCAGACTTCATGATACAAACATAATACAGACTTCATGGTGCAGACATCATGATGCAGACTTCATGATGCAGACTTCATGATACAAACATAATACAGACTTCATGGTGCAGACTTCATGA
This sequence comes from Anarhichas minor, assembly GCF_050575085.1. NCBI lineage: Eukaryota > Metazoa > Chordata > Actinopteri > Perciformes > Anarhichadidae > Anarhichas > Anarhichas minor. Next base: position 2,924 of record NW_027466546.1, on the reverse strand, counting down.
TGCAGACTTCATGATGCAGACTTCATGGTACAAACATACTACAGACTTCATGATACATACTTCATGATGCAGACTTCATGATACAGACTTCATGATACAGACTTCATGATACAAACAATACAGACTTCATGATACAGACTTCATGATGCAGACTTCATGGTGCAGACTTCATGATACAAACATACTACAGACTTCGTGATACATACTTCATGATGCAGACTTCATGATACAAACAATACAGACTTCATGATGCAGACTTCATGATGCAGACTTCATGGTGCAGACTTCATGATACAAACATACTACATACTTCATGATACATACTTCATGATGCAGACTTCATGATACAAACATAATACAGACTTCATGGTGCAGACATCATGATGCAGACTTCATGATGCAGACTTCATGATACAAACATAATACAGACTTTATGATACAGACTTCATGATGCAGACTTCATGATTCAAACATAATACAGACATCATGATGCAGACTTTATGATGCAGACTTTATGATGCAGACTTCATGATGCAGACTTCATGATACAGACTTCATGATGCAGACTTCATGATGCAGACTCCATGATACAAACATAATACAGACTTTATGATACAGACTTCATGATGCAGACTTCATGATTCAAACATAATACAGACGTCATGATGCAGACTTTATGATACAGACTTAATGATGCAAACTTCATGATGCAGACTTCATGATACAGACTTCATGATGCAGACTTCATGATACAGACTTCATGATGCAGACTTCATGATACAAACAATACAGACTTCATGATGCAGACTTCATGATGCAGACTTCATGGTGCAGACTTCATGATACAAACATACTACATACTTCATGATACATACTTCATGATGCAGACTTCATGATACAAACATAATACAGACTTCATGGTGCAGACATCATGATGCAGACTTCATGATGCAGACTTCATGATACAAACATAATACAGACTTCATGATGCAGACTTTATGATACAGACTTCATGATGCAGACTTCATGATTCAAACATAATACAGACGTCATGATGCAGACTTTATGATGCAGACTTCATGATGCAGACTTCATGATACAGACTTCATGATGCAGACTTCATGATACAGACTTCATGATGCAGACGCCATGATACAAACATAATACAGACTTTATGATACAGACTTCATGATGCAGACGCCATGATACAAACATAATACAGACTTCATGATACAGACTTCATGATGCAGACGCCATGATACAAACATAATACAGACTTTATGATACAGACTTCATGATGCAGACTTCATGATTCAAACATAATACAGACGTCATGATGCAGACTTTATGATACAGACTTCATGATGCAGACTTCATGATGCAGACTTCATGATGCAGACTTCATGATGCAGACTTCATGAAACAGACTTCATGATGCAGACTTCATGATACAAACATAATACAGATTTAGTGTATGTGTATATGTATATGACAATAAAAAGGGTTTCTGTTTCTGTTTCTCTTTATGGTGCAGACGTCATGATGCAGACTTCATGATGATGCAGATTTCATGATGCAGACTGCTGCAGCCAGGATCTCATCATGTGTCTCCCCTCCCTCACTCCCTCCCCCCCCCCCCCCCTTCTCACTGCAGTCCGTCAGAGTGCAGCAGACTGCAGTCTCTCTCCTCCTCACGCTCGGTGCCGGGACAATGTGAGTACCAGCTCTCATCTATTCTTCTCATAATAATAATAACTTATATGTAGAATAGATATCACACGGGCAACATTGTTTAACCACAGCTGCTGTTTACGTCAGAGACCTTTGTGCAGCGTCACTCACAGTAAAGTTGAGCTTTGAGCATTTTAACGGGCGGCTGTGAAACCGGTTCTATTCTGGTCTTTAAAGAACCTCATTGTTTCTAACCAGGACCAGAGCGGAGACTAAACGGTCAGGTATGATGAAGAGGATGTAATGCACGCGGCTTATCCATGACCTCAAAACGTCTTTGATGTTGAGAAGCAGAGCATGATGATGATGCAGCAGATTTCTCTCTCTGTCTCTCTGTCTGTCTGTCTCTGTCTGTCTGTCTGTCTGTCTGTCTGTCTCTCTGTCTCTCTCTCTCTCTCTCTCTCTGTCTCTGTCTCTCTCTCTCTCTCTGTCTCTCTCTCTCTCTCTGTCTCTCTCTCTCTCTGTCTCTCTCTCTCTCTCTCTCTCTGTCTCTCTCTCTCGCTCTCTGTCTCTCTCTGTTCTCTCTCTCTGTCTCTGTCTCTCTCTCTCTGTCTCTCTCTCTGTCTCTCTCTCTCTGTCTCTGTCTCTCTCTCTCTCTCTCTCTCTGTCTCTCTCTCTCTCTCTCTGTCTCTCTCTCTGTCTCTCTCTCTCTGTCTCTGTCTCTCTCTCTCTCTCTCTCTCTCTCTCTCTCTCTCTGTCTCAGTCTCTCTGTCTCTCTCTCTGTCTCTCTCGCTCTCTCTCTGTCTCTGTCTCTCTCTCTGTCCTCTCTCTCTCTCTCTCTCTGTCTCTCTCTCTGTCTCTCTCTCTCTCTGTCTCTCTCTCTGTCTCTCTCTCTCTATCTCTCTGTCTCTCTCTCTCTCTCTCTGTCTCTGTCTCTCTCTCCTCTCTCTCTCTCTCTCTGTCTCTCTCTCTCTCTCTCTCTCTCTCTCTCTCTGTCTCTGTCTCTTCTCTCTCTCTCTCCTCTCTGTCTCTCTCTCTCTCTCTCTCTGTCTCTGTCTCTCTCTCTCTCTCTCTCCTCTCTGTCTGTCTGTCTCTGTCTCTGTCTCTGTCCTCTGTCTCTCTCTCTCTCTGTCTCTCTCTCTCTCTCTGTCTCTCTGTCTCTCTCTCTCTCTCTCTCTCTCTCTCTCTCTCTGTCTCTCTCTCTCTATCTCTCTCTCTCTCTGTCTCTGTCTCTGTCTCTCTCTCTCTCTCTC
>NW_027466545.1:80000-85000 GCF_050575085.1 Anarhichas minor | reverse complement strand
AGTGGAGGTAAAGCTGGTGATTAGTTAGTGAAGAGGAAAGGAGTCAACAGAAGGAGCTGAGGAAACACTGATGTAGCTGCCAGCAGTGGTGCATGCTGGGTAACTGTCATGGTGGCACACTTTAACACCAAACACCGCTGTGAGACAAATCGTTACAAATTGGTATTTTTCCACTTCATAGGATTACAAAGGGGCCCCTGTGGTGGGGGGGGGGGGGGGGGGGGGTCTGTGGAACAAAGAGGGTCTGGGCTGGGATCAGCTGGCGGACCCTGTCAGGGTCGGTCTGCTGGTCTAAAAGTCTCTGCTTCAGTGGAGGAATAAGTTCTCTCATCTTCTGAAGTCTAATAACCATTAATCAACCCAGTCACACTACGTCTTTATTCACAACGTCTTTATTCACTACGTCTTTATTCACTACGTCTTTATTCACTACGTCTTTATTCACTACGTCTTTATTCACTACGTCTTTATTCACTACGTCTTTATTCACTACGTCTTTATTCACTACGTCTTTATTCACTACGTCTTTATTCACTACGTCTTTATTCACTACGTCTTTATTCACTACGTCTTTATTCACTACGTCTTTATTCACTACGTCTTTATTCACTACGTCTTTATTCACTACGTCTTTATTCACAACGTCTTTATTCACTACGTCTTTATTCACTACGTCTTTATTCACTACGTCTTTATTCACTACGTCTTTATTCACTACGTCTTTATTCACTACGTCTTTATTCACTACGTCTTTATTCACTACGTCTTTATTCACTACGTCTTTATTCACTACGTCTTTATTAACTACGTCTTTGTTCACTACGTCTTTGTTCACTACGTCTTTGTTCACTACGTCTTTGTTCACGACGTCTTTGTTCACTACGTCTTCGTTCACGACGTCTTCGTTCACTACGTCTTCGTTCACTACGTCTTCGTTCACAACGTCTTCGTTCACTACGTCTTCGTTCACTACGTCTTTGTTCACTACGTCTTTGTTCACTACGTCTTTATTCACAACGTCTTTGTTCACTACGTCTTTGTTCACGACGTCTTTGTTCACGACGTCTTTGTTCACGACGTCTTTGTTCACGACGTCTTTGTTCACGACGTCTTTGTTCACGACGTCTTTGTTCACGACGTCTTTGTTCACGACGTCTTTGTTCACGACGTCTTTGTTCACGACGTCTTTGTTCACTACGTCTTTGTTCACTACGTCTTCGTTCACGACGTCTTCGTTCACGGCGACTTTTATTCACAACGTCTTTATTCACGACGTCTTTATTGATCCTGATCAGCTGACATATATTCACTAAATTGTTCTGCAGCTTTAAATTCAGTTAATTCAGATGTGAAGTGATGTCAATCAGAAAAGCCACAATATTATATTTTTCTCATCTTAAGATAAATCAGTGAGCAGGACTTTATCTGTGGTTATTAAACCACTTCAGCGCTATCCTCTCTGTTAACATCATTGAACAGTGAACTCATGTGTTAGGATTCTGAACACTTTTCTCTCTTTGGAGAACGTCATGTGAAATAACTTCTCTGACTCACGTAATTATTCTCCTGCTCTTGCTTCTCTCTCCTCGTCTCTCCCCGTGTGTCACGGTGTGTGTACATCTCACTTGAGTCTGGAAACTTGTCAGAATCCTCATATTTGATTGGCTGAGCTGCATCAGGTGATGTGATTCACAACGCGTTGGTCGGCGTGTTTCCTGCACCGCTGAACAAGTGCCGTAAATGCTGGAAAAGCTGCGCCGATTAAAATAGAAGCGCTCCTTCAAAATGTAATAATTCTCAATTATCTATCGGTTTTAGGTCCTGGGTCTGGATACAACGGCGTCTGGGTCCGGATCCGGACCGCGGTCCGCCTATTAGTGACCCCTGATCTAACAGAATGATGGAGGTGGATTATACATGAACCAGTCTTAGATAACGTGGTCTCTCTGTACGTGGAGGCCGAGGTGAACTCGTCGAGGACTCGGGACTCTTCTGATAAGAGCTCCAGCTGAGTCAATGTGTGAAATGTTAGCTATGCACCCCCCCTACATTAAACACATAGTTCATTACCACAGACCTGTGACCCCCCCCCCCCCCGACACCACGCATCAATCAAACCATGATAAATCCACCTGATTGGTCTTTGTTTAGCATGAGCACAAAGATGAATAGTGATGTGAGGATCAATAGAGGAGTTTTAGTGTTATGGATCCTCCTGGTTCTTAAAGATGAAAACCTTTAGAGTTCTGTGGATCGATACAAACGAGCCTCTTCTTCTTCTGGATATTCTAACGAGACGTCTAAATCACGGCGCTCTCTTTACTGCTGATCCACGAGATGTGAGCCGTTTACTTCCATCAATTCATCATCTTAAATCCAAACGTCTTCAAAAAGGACCGACGGACAGAAAATCCTCACATTTAAGAAACGGCTTTAAACAATTAACAGATGATGTCATTGATTATTTAAATAATGTTTGAATCTATACTTTTACAGACATCAGATTCTTCACCTCAGCAGTTTTAAACACCATGATTCTGTTCAATAACGTCACGTTTTATAATTCTCTATATTAATAATGTGAGGAAATTATGTCCTTTATGTTAAATGATTATTAATGAATGTAGTGTTTTCAATAACCTTAAACCAACAGCATGAAAACATTCAACACCTTACACTAATATAATAAAACAATACAAAAATATCCACAGATTATTCACTGGATCTTTTGAATTACTAGATCAGATATATAAAGTGGGATCAGGAGAAATGGTTGTTCACAGTTATGTCAATGAATTGTAGTATAAATATATAAAAACAAATCAGAGAAGAAGAAAAGATCAGGAGCTCAACGGAACACTTGATCTGTCAGATTTAGAACGCCGACCGGCCAGCAGCGATCGGTGAACAGCTGTTTGTGTGGCGTCTCTTCCTGTTTCCTTCACCTACATCCCCCTGGGTCCTAAGTCCCTCCAAGTACAGCTTCTTATCACCCTCTATGTACCAACGTACATTTATAACAAATACCACACATATTACGGTAATCAGCGTTGCATATGTGTCTTTGACAAAAAATAGTAAATTAAATATGAGATATGATATAATATAATAACTCGTGCCTCTCACACATGGAGGGAGTTTTTAAGGTTGTTTCCTGTTTGAACATCTAGTAACAAACCAGGAAATGAGTCACAATCAGTGAATTAGATGAATCAGATATTTTAATCCCAGTAAGAAACTTCACTGACTCCGTTTACATGAACTAATATTCCACTAATGTGACAGAGTGAATTTGATTTGGATCATGTAAACACAATATTCTTCTTTAGAGACGGTCTGGTGTTCGGTCCTCTGGTGTTTTTCAAACATTCTCAACTCTGGGCCCAGGCAGCCAATCAAGTGGCGCAGGAGGCGGGCTTCCACAGAGAGAGCTCTGCATTGAATCCATTTTGTTTTACCGTTATTTACATTTGATCAGCTGGTTGTGAACAAAACTACTTTAAACATGATGATGGAGCTGAATATCAACAGGGTTCTGGTTATGAACAAATATCACACGTAAACAGGAAATATAGATAACTCAGCAGGCTTCTTCTTCTCTGGTGTTTGACGTATCGTTGGAGTCGACTTTAGCCCCACCTGCTGGTCCGCTGTGTTTGTTTGAGCGGTAAGAAGAGTAAGAGATATTTAGTAAAACAGGTGGAGTTTAATTCTGATTCAAATATTATATATATATATATATATATATATATGAGATAAAGCTCCTGGTGTTCACCACAGACAGGAACAGAGATGTCTTCAGTATCAGCTCTTCCTCCGGAGGGAATCTGCTCTCCAAACATGCCGCCGGGTCGCAGGTTAATGACTCGCTGTTTACCGTCCTCTGATAACGAGAGCAGTTTCCACCGCCGGGGACAATGAAGACGCTCGGTGTAGCAACAGGAAGCCAGGAATGTGAGACGCTGTGTGGGAGAACAAGCAGAGTGAGCAGCACCAATATTTATTCATGATAGAGAGAAAGTAGTGGTTTGTTGGCACAAGCTACTTCATTTACATTCTCTTATAGACTGTTTGCTCCAGCGTGGGAGCTCTTGTCTGTCTGCCAATAGATGAACCTGTCTCACTCACTCCTCTCTGCTGTCAGGTGGCTGCAGAGGAAAATACTCAACGCTCCTGATGCATGATCCTGTTGTGTTAAAGCTCAGCTCGTTCACATGGAAGAGACACGGAGACCAGTCAAAGAAACACTGAAACCAGTCAAAGAAACACTGAAACCAGTCAAAGAAACACTGAAACCAGTTAAAGAAACACTGAAACCAGTCAAAGAAACACTGAAACCAGTCAAAGAAACACTGAAACCAGTCAAAGAAACACTGAAACCAGTTAAAGAAACACTGAAACCAGTCAAAGAAACACTGGAACCGGTTAAAGAAACACCTCTCCCCTCCCTCCTCTCTCTCCTCCCTCCTCTCCTCCTCTCTCTCCTCTCCCCTCCCTCCTCTCCTCTCTCCTCTCCTCCTCTCTCTCCTCTCCTCCCTCCTCTCCTCTCTCCTCTCCTCTCTGTGTTCACTTCCTGTAGTTCAGTCAAAGTGTCGTCTCCTCCTTGTCACATGACTGTTGGTCTCAGATGAATCAATCATGACTTCATAGTTTCACAGTTTGTTTTTACACATTCTGGTTAAAGTGAACTCTTTATTAGACGAGACATTTATAATGAGAACATGAAGAATAAAATGTTTTGATGAAATATCAACATTTGAAGCTTTGTTTTGGTTGTTTTTTTCTGACTAAACCGTTCGTCACACGTGTTCAAGGACCGTCGGAAAGATGAGAATCTGACGATAATGAGGTTTTTTCAATCTTCCGTCTGTGATAAACGGTGCAGTTTTGGCGATTGTTTAAAGAAAACATGCTTTTTAATCCCAGTTTTAGGGTTCAGGGTTAATAATATTCTGTCTTCTCTGTAATATAGAGCTCAGTATTTGTTCCCATGGTAACCG
>NW_027466545.1:0-75000 GCF_050575085.1 Anarhichas minor | reverse complement strand
CTCAGATTAATCATGTTTCATATTCATGTCTCTGAGTGACGTCTCAGATTAATCATGTTTCATATTCATGTCTCTGAGTGACGTCTCATATTAATCATGTTTCATATTCATGTCTCTGAGTGACGTCTCATATTAATCATGTTTCATATTCATGTCTGAGTGACGTCTCATATTAATCATGTTTCATATTCATGTCTGAGTGACGTCTCAGATTAATCATGTTTCATATTCATGTCTCTGAGTGACGTCTCACATTAATCATGTTTCATATTCATGTCTGAGTGACGTCTCAGATTAATCATGTTTCATATTCATGTCTGAGTGACGTCTCAGATTAATCATGTTTCATATTCATGTCTCTGAGTGACGTCTCAGATTAATCATGTTTCATATTCATGTCTGAGTGACGTCTCATATTAATCATGTTTCATATTCATGTCTGAGTGACGTCTCAGATTAATCATGTTTCATATTCATGTCTCTGAGTGACGTCTCATATTAATCATGTTTCATATTCATGTCTGAGTGACGTCTCACATTAATCATGTTTCATATTCATGTCTGAGTGACGTCTCAGATTAATCATGTTTCATATTCATGTCTGAGTGACGTCTCAGATTAATCATGTTTCATATTCATGTCTGAGTGACGTCTCAGATTAATCATGTTTCATATTCATGTCTCTGAGTGACGTCTCACATTAATCATGTTTCATATTCATGTCTGAGTGACGTCTCATATTAATCATGTTTCATATTCATGTCTCTGAGTGACGTCTCATATTAATCATGTTTCATATTCATGTCTGAGTGACGTCTCATATTAATCATGTTTCATATTCATGTCTCTGAGTGACGTCTCATATTAATCATGTTTCATATTCATGTCTGAGTGACGTCTCATATTAATCATGTTTCATATTCATGTCTGAGTGACGTCTCACATTAATCATGTTTCATATTCGTGTCTCTGAGTGACGTCTCAGATTAATCATGTTTCATATTCATGTCTCTGAGTGACGTCTCATATTAATCATGTTTCATATTCATGTCTGAGTGACGTCTCATATTAATCATGTTTCATATTCATGTCTGAGTGACGTCTCATATTAATCATGTTTCATATTCATGTCTGAGTGACGTCTCATATTAATCATGTTTCATATTCATGTCTGAGTGACGTCTCATATTAATCATGTTTCATATTCATGTCTGAGTGACGTCTCACATTAATCATGTTTCATATTCATGTCTGAGTGACGTCTCACATTAATCATGTTTCATATTCATGTCTCTGAGTGACGTCTCATATTAATCATGTTTCATATTCATGTCTCTGAGTGACGTCTCACATTAATCATGTTTCATATTCATGTCTGAGTGACGTCTCAGATTAATCATGTTTCATATTCATGTCTGAGTGACGTCTCATATTAATCATGTTTCATATTCATGTCTGAGTGACGTCTCAGATTAATCATGTTTCATATTCATGTCTGAGTGACGTCTCATATTAATCATGTTTCATATTCATGTCTGAGTGACGTCTCATATTAATCATGTTTCATATTCATGTCTGAGTGACGTCTCATATTAATCATGTTTCATATTCATGTCTGAGTGACGTCTCACATTAATCATGTTTCATATTCATGTCTGAGTGACGTCTCATATTAATCATGTTTCATATTCATGTCTCTGAGTGACGTCTCACATTAATCATGTTTCATATTCATGTCTGAGTGACGTCTCATATTAATCATGTTTCATATTCATGTCTCTGAGTGACGTCTCATATTAATCATGTTTCATATTCATGTCTCTGAGTGACGTCTCATATTAATCATGTTTCATATTCATGTCTCTGAGTGACGTCTCATATTAATCATGTTTCATATTCATGTCTGAGTGACGTCTCATATTAATCATGTTTCATATTCATGTCTCTGAGTGACGTCTCACATTAATCATGTTTCATATTCATGTCTGAGTGACGTCTCAGATTAATCATGTTTCATATTCATGTCTGAGTGACGTCTCAGATTAATCATGTTTCATATTCATGTCTGAGTGACGTCTCATATTAATCATGTTTCATATTCATGTCTGAGTGACGTCTCATATTAATCATGTTTCATATTCATGTCTGAGTGACGTCTCATATTAATCATGTTTCATATTCATGTCTGAGTGACGTCTCATATTAATCATGTTTCATATTCATGTCTGAGTGACGTCTCATATTAATCATGTTTCATATTCATGTCTGAGTGACGTCTCACATTAATCATGTTTCATATTCATGTCTGAGTGACGTCTCAGATTAATCATGTTTCATATTCATGTCTCTGAGTGACGTCTCACATTAATCATGTTTCATATTCATGTCTGAGTGACGTCTCATATTAATCATGTTTCATATTCATGTCTGAGTGACGTCTCATATTAATCATGTTTCATATTCATGTCTCTGAGTGACGTCTCACATTAATCATGTTTCATATTCATGTCTGAGTGACGTCTCATATTAATCATGTTTCATATTCATGTCTGAGTGACGTCTCAGATTAATCATGTTTCATATTCATGTCTGAGTGACGTCTCAGATTAATCATGTTTCATATTCATGTCTGAGTGACGTCTCATATTAATCATGTTTCATATTCATGTCTGAGTGACGTCTCATATTAATCATGTTTCATATTCATGTCTGAGTGACGTCTCATATTAATCATGTTCATATTCATGTCTGAGTGACGTCTCATATTAATCATGTTTCATATTCATGTCTGAGTGACGTCTCATATTAATCATGTTTCATATTCATGTCTGAGTGACGTCTCAGATTAATCATGTTTCATATTCATGTCTGAGTGACGTCTCATATTAATCATGTTTCATATTCATGTCTGAGTGACGTCTCATATTAATCATGTTTCATATCATGTCTGAGTGACGTCTCACATTAATCATGTTTCATATTCATGTCTGAGTGACGTCTCATATTAATCATGTTTCATATTCATGTCTGAGTGACGTCTCATATTAATTCATGTTTCATATTCATGTCTGAGTGACGTCTCATATTAATCATGTTTCATATTCATGTCTCTGAGTGACGTCTCACATTAATCATGTTTCATATTCATGTCTGAGTGACGTCTCATATTAATCATGTTTCATATTCATGTCTGAGTGACGTCTCATATTAATCATGTTTCATATTCATGTCTGAGTGACGTCTCACTATTAATCATGTTTCATATTCATGTCTGAGTGACGTCTCACATTAATCATGTTTCATATTCATGTCTGAGTGACGTCTCATATTAATCATGTTTCATATTCATGTCTCTGAGTGACGTCTCATATTAATCATGTTTCATATTCATGTCTGAGTGACGTCTCATATTAATCATGTTTCATATTCGTGTCTCTGAGTGACGTCTCATATTAATCATGTTTCATATTCATGTCTGAGTGACGTCTCATATTAATCATGTTTCATATTCATGTCTCTGAAGTGACGTCTCATATTAATCATGTTTCATATTCATGTCTGAGTGACGTCTCATATTAATCATGTTTCATATTCATGTCTCTGAGTGACGTCTCATATTAATCATGTTTCATATTCATGTCTGAGTGACGTCTCATATTAATCATGTTTCATATTCATGTCTCTGAGTGACGTCTCATCATTAATCATGTTTCATATTCATGTCTGAGTGACGTCTCATATTAATCATGTTTCATATTCATGTCTCTGAGTGACGTCTCATATTAATCATGTTTCATATTCATGTCTGAGTGACGTCTCAGATTAATCATGTTTCATATTCATGTCTGAGTGACGTCTCATATTAATCATGTTTCATATTCATGTCTGAGTGACGTCTCATATTAATCATGTTTCATATTCATGTCTGAGTGACGTCTCATATTAATCATGTTTCATATTCATGTCTCTGAGTGACGTCTCATATTAATCATGTTTCATATTCATGTCTCTGAGTGACGTCTCATATTAATCATGTTTCATATTCATGTCTGAGTGACGTCTCATATTAATCATGTTTCATATTCATGTCTCTGAGTGACGTCTCAGATTAATCATGTTTCATATTCATGTCTGAGTGACGTCTCATATTAATCATGTTTCATATTCATGTCTCTGAGTGACGTCTCACATTAATCATGTTTCATATTCATGTCTGAGTGACGTCTCAGATTAATCATGTTTCATATTCATGTCTCTGAGTGACGTCTCATATTAATCATGTTTCATATTCATGTCTGAGTGACGTCTCAGATTAATCATGTTTCATATTCATGTCTGAGTGACGTCTCAGATTAATCATGTTTCATATCATGTCTGAGTGACGTCTCATATTAATCATGTTTCATATTCATGTCTGAGTGACGTCTCATATTAATCATGTTTCATATTCATGTCTCTGAGTGACGTCTCACATTAATCATGTTTCATATTCATTGTCTGAGTGACGTCTTCAGATTAATCATGTTTCATATTCATGTCTCTGAGTGACGTCTCATATTAATTCAAGGTTTCATATTCATGTCTGAGTGGACGTCTCAGATTAATCATGTTGTCTGAGTGACGTCTCATATTAATCATGTTTCATATTCATGTCTCTGAGTGACGTCTCATATTAATCATGTTTCATATTCATGTCTGAGTGACGTCTCAGATTAATCATGTTTCATATTCATGTCTGAGTGACGTCTCATATTAATCATGTTTCATATTCATGTCTGAGTGACGTCTCATATTAATCATGTTTCATATTCATGTCTCTGAGTGACGTCTCATATTAATCATGTTTCATATTCATGTCTGAGTGACGTCTCATATTAATCATGTTTCATATTCATGTCTCTGAGTGACGTCTCATATTAATCATGTTTCATATTCATGTCTGAGTGACGTCTCATATTAATCATGTTTCATATTCATGTCTGAGTGACGTCTCATATTAATCATGTTTCATATTCATGTCTGAGTGACGTCTCATATTAATCATGTTTCATATTCATGTCTGAGTGACGTCTCATATTAATCATGTTTCATATTCATGTCTGAGTGACGTCTCATATTAATCATGTTTCATATTCATGTCTGAGTGACGTCTCATATTAATCATGTTTCATATTCATGTCTGAGTGACGTCTCAGATTAATCATGTTTCATATTCATGTCTGAGTGACGTCTCATATTAATCATGTTTCATATTCATGTCTCTGAGTGACGTCTCATATTAATCATGTTTCATATTCATGTCTGAGTGACGTCTCAGATTAATCATGTTTCATATTCATGTCTGAGTGACGTCTCAGATTAATCATGTTTCATATTCATGTCTGAGTGACGTCTCATATTAATCATGTTTCATATTCATGTCTCTGAGTGACGTCTCATATTAATCATGTTTCATATTCATGTCTGAGTGACGTCTCATATTAATCATGTTTCATATTCATGTCTGAGTGACGTCTCATATTAATCATGTTTCATATTCATGTCTCTGAGTGACGTCTCATATTAATCATGTTTCATATTCATGTCTGAGTGACGTCTCATATTAATCATGTTTCATATTCATGTCTGAGTGACGTCTCATATTAATCATGTTTCATATTCATGTCTCTGAGTGACGTCTCATATTAATCATGTTTCATATTCATGTCTCTGAGTGACGTCTCATATTAATCATGTTTCATATTCATGTCTGAGTGACGTCTCATATTAATCATGTTTCATATTCATGTCTCTGAGTGACGTCTCATATTAATCATGTTTCATATTCATGTCTGAGTGACGTCTCATATTAATCATGTTTCATATTCATGTCTGAGTGACGTCTCATATTAATCATGTTTCATATTCATGTCTGAGTGACGTCTCATATTAATCATGTTTCATATTCATGTCTGAGTGACGTCTCATATTAATCATGTTTCATATTCATGTCTGAGTGACGTCTCATATTAATCATGTTTCATATTCATGTCTCTGAGTGACGTCTCATATTAATCATGTTTCATATTCATGTCTGAGTGACGTCTCATATTAATCATGTTTCATATTCATGTCTCTGAGTGACGTCTCATATTAATCATGTTTCATATTCATGTCTGAGTGACGTCTCATATTAATCATGTTTCATATTCATGTCTCTGAGTGACGTCTCATATTAATCATGTTTCATATTCATGTCTCTGAGTGACGTCTCATATTAATCATGTTTCATATTCATGTCTGAGTGACGTCTCATATTAATCATGTTTCATATTCATGTCTCTGAGTGACGTCTCATATTAATCATGTTTCATATTCATGTCTGAGTGACGTCTCATATTAATCATGTTTCATATTCATGTCTCTGAGTGACGTCTCATATTAATCATGTTTCATATTCATGTCTGAGTGACGTCTCATATTAATCATGTTTCATATTCATGTCTCTGAGTGACGTCTCATATTAATCATGTTTCATATTCATGTCTGAGTGACGTCTCATATTAATCATGTTTCATATTCATGTCTGAGTGACGTCTCATATTAATCATGTTTCATATTCATGTCTGAGTGACGTCTCATATTAATCATGTTTCATATTCATGTCTCTGAGTGACGTCTCATATTAATCATGTTTCATATTCATGTCTCTGAGTGACGTCTCATATTAATCATGTTTCATATTCATGTCTGAGTGACGTCTCATATTAATCATGTTTCATATTCATGTCTCTGAGTGACGTCTCATATTAATCATGTTTCATATTCATGTCTCTGAGTGACGTCTCATATTAATCATGTTTCATATTCATGTCTGAGTGACGTCTCATATTAATCATGTTTCATATTCATGTCTCTGAGTGACGTCTCATATTAATCATGTTTCATATTCATGTCTCTGAGTGACGTCTCATATTAATCATGTTTCATATTCATGTCTCTGAGTGACGTCTCATATTAATCATGTTTCATATTCATGTCTGAGTGACGTCTCATATTAATCATGTTTCATATTCATGTCTCTGAGTGACGTCTCATATTAATCATGTTTCATATTCATGTCTCTGAGTGACGTCTCATATTAATCATGTTTCATATTCATGTCTCTGAGTGACGTCTCAGATTAATCATGTTTCATATTCATGTCTGAGTGACGTCTCATATTAATCATGTTTCATATTCATGTCTCTGAGTGACGTCTCATATTAATCATGTTTCATATTCATGTCTGAGTGACGTCTCATATTAATCATGTTTCATATTCATGTCTCTGAGTGACGTCTCATATTAATCATGTTTCATATTCATGTCTCTGAGTGACGTCTCATATTAATCATGTTTCATATTCATGTCTCTGAGTGACGTCTCATATTAATCATGTTTCATATTCATGTCTGAGTGACGTCTCATATTAATCATGTTTCATATTCATGTCTCTGAGTGACGTCTCATATTAATCATGTTTCATATTCATGTCTGAGTGACGTCTCATATTAATCATGTTTCATATTCATGTCTCTGAATGACGTCTCATATTAATCATGTTTCATATTCATGTCTCTGAGTGACGTCTCATATTAATCATGTTTCATATTCATGTCTCTGAGTGACGTCTCATATTAATCATGTTTCATATTCATGTCTCTGAGTGACGTCTCATATTAATCATGTTTCATATTCATGTCTCTGAGTGACGTCTCATATTAATCATGTTTCATATTCATGTCTCTGAGTGACGTCTCATATTAATCATGTTTCATATTCATGTCTCTGAGTGACGTCTCATATTAATCATGTTTCATATTCATGTCTGAGTGACGTCTCATATTAATCATGTTTCATATTCATGTCTCTGAGTGACGTCTCATATTAATCATGTTTCATATTCATGTCTCTGAGTGACGTCTCATATTAATCATGTTTCATATTCATGTCTCTGAGTGACGTCTCATATTAATCATGTTTCATATTCATGTCTGAGTGACGTCTCATATTAATCATGTTTCATATTCATGTCTGAGTGACGTCTCATATTAATCATGTTTCATATTCATGTCTCTGAGTGACGTCTCATATTAATCATGTTTCATATTCATGTCTCTGAGTGACGTCTCATATTAATCATGTTTCATATTCATGTCTGAGTGACGTCTCATATTAATCATGTTTCATATTCATGTCTCTGAGTGACGTCTCACATTAATCATGTTTCATATTCATGTCTGAGTGACGTCTCATATTAATCATGTTTCATATTCATGTCTGAGTGACGTCTCATATTAATCATGTTTCATATTCATGTCTGAGTGACGTCTCATATTAATCATGTTTCATATTCATGTCTCTGAGTGACGTCTCATATTAATCATGTTTCATATTCATGTCTGAGTGACGTCTCATATTAATCATGTTTCATATTCATGTCTGAGTGACGTCTCATATTAATCATGTTTCATATTCATGTCTGAGTGACGTCTCATATTAATCATGTTTCATATTCATGTCTCTGAGTGACGTCTCATATTAATCATGTTTCATATTCATGTCTGAGTGACGTCTCATATTAATCATGTTTCATATTCATGTCTGAGTGACGTCTCATATTAATCATGTTTCATATTCATGTCTGAGTGACGTCTCATATTAATCATGTTTCATATTCATGTCTCTGAGTGACGTCTCATATTAATCATGTTTCATATTCATGTCTCTGAGTGACGTCTCATATTAATCATGTTTCATATTCATGTCTCTGAGTGACGTCTCATATTAATCATGTTTCATATTCATGTCTGAGTGACGTCTCATATTAATCATGTTTCATATTCATGTCTCTGAGTGACGTCTCATATTAATCATGTTTCATATTCATGTCTGAGTGACGTCTCATATTAATCATGTTTCATATTCATGTCTCTGAGTGACGTCTCATATTAATCATGTTTCATATTCATGTCTCTGAGTGACGTCTCATATTAATCATGTTTCATATTCATGTCTCTGAGTGACGTCTCATATTAATCATGTTTCATATTCATGTCTCTGAGTGACGTCTCATATTAATCATGTTTCATATTCATGTCTCTGAGTGACGTCTCATATTAATCATGTTTCATATTCATGTCTCTGAGTGACGTCTCAGATTAATCATGTTTCATATTCATGTCTGAGTGACGTCTCATATTAATCATGTTTCATATTCATGTCTGAGTGACGTCTCATATTAATCATGTTTCATATTCATGTCTGAGTGACGTCTCATATTAATCATGTTTCATATTCATGTCTCTGAGTGACGTCTCATATTAATCATGTTTCATATTCATGTCTGAGTGACGTCTCATATTAATCATGTTTCATATTCATGTCTCTGAGTGACGTCTCATATTAATCATGTTTCATATTCATGTCTCTGAGTGACGTCTCATATTAATCATGTTTCATATTCATGTCTCTGAGTGACGTCTCATATTAATCATGTTTCATATTCATGTCCTGAGTGACGTCTCATATTAATCATGTTTCATATTCATGTCTCTGAGTGACGTCTCATATTAATCATGTTTCATATTCATGTCTCTGAGTGACGTCTCATATTAATCATGTTTCATATTCATGTCTCTGAGTGACGTCTCATATTAATCATGTTTCATATTCATGTCTCTGAGTGACGTCTCATATTAATCATGTTTCATATTCATGTCTCTGAGTGACGTCTCATATTAATCATGTTTCATATTCATGTCTCTGAGTGACGTCTCATATTAATCATGTTTCATATTCATGTCTCTGAGTGACGTCTCATATTAATCATGTTTCATATTCATGTCTCTGAGTGACGTCTCATATTAATCATGTTTCATATTCATGTCTCTGAGTGACGTCTCATATTAATCATGTTTCATATTCATGTCTCTGAGTGACGTCTCACATTAATCATGTTTCATATTCATGTCTCTGAGTGACGTCTCATATTAATCATGTTTCATATTCATGTCTCTGAGTGACGTCTCACATTAATCATGTTTCATATTCATGTCTCTGAGTGACGTCTCATATTAATCATGTTTCATATTCATGTCTGAGTGACGTCTCACATTAATCATGTTTCATATTCATGTCTGAGTGACGTCTCATATTAATCATGTTTCATATTCATGTCTGAGTGACGTCTCATATTAATCATGTTTCATATTCATGTCTCTGAGTGACGTCTCATATTAATCATGTTTCATATTCATGTCTGAGTGACGGTGACGTCTCATCATTAATCATGTTTCATATTCATGTCTCTGAGTGACGTCTCACATTAATCATGTTTCATATTCATGTCTGAGTGACGTCTCATATTAATCATGTTTCATATTCATGTCTCTGAGTGACGTCTCATATTAATCATGTTTCATATTCATGTCTGAGTGACGTCTCATATTAATCATGTTTCATATTCATGTCTGAGTGACGTCTCATATTAATCATGTTTCATATTCATGTCTCTGAGTGACGTCTCATATTAATCATGTTTCATATTCATGTCTGAGTGACGTCTCATATTAATCATGTTTCATATTCATGTCTGAGTGACGTCTCATATTAATCATGTTTCATATTCATGTCTGAGTGACGTCTCATATTAATCATGTTTCATATTCATGTCTGAGTGACGTCTCAGATTAATCATGTTTCATATTCATGTCTGAGTGACGTCTCAGATTAATCATGTTTCATATTCATGTCTGAGTGACGTCTCATATTAATCATGTTTCATATTCATGTCTGAGTGACGTCTCATATTAATCATGTTTCATATTCATGTCTCTGAGTGACGTCTCATATTAATCATGTTTCATATTCATGTCTCTGAGTGACGTCTCATATTAATCATGTTTCATATTCATGTCTCTGAGTGACGTCTCACATTAATCATGTTTCATATTCATGTCTGAGTGACGTCTCATATTAATCATGTTTCATATTCATGTCTGAGTGACGTCTCACATTAATCATGTTTCATATTCATGTCTGAGTGACGTCTCATATTAATCATGTTTCATATTCATGTCTCTGAGTGACGTCTCATATTAATCATGTTTCATATTCATGTCTGAGTGACGTCTCATATTAATCATGTTTCATATTCATGTCTGAGTGACGTCTCACATTAATCATGTTTCATATTCATGTCTGAGTGACGTCTCACATTAATCATGTTTCATATTCATGTCTGAGTGACGTCTCACATTAATCATGTTTCATATTCATGTCTCTGAGTGACGTCTCATATTAATCATGTTTCATATTCATGTCTCTGAGTGACGTCTCATATTAATCATGTTTCATATTCATGTCTCTGAGTGACGTCTCATATTAATCATGTTTCATATTCATGTCTCTGAGTGACGTCTCATATTAATCATGTTTCATATTCATGTCTCTGAGTGACGTCTCACATTAATCATGTTTCATATTCATGTCTGAGTGACGTCTCATATTAATCATGTTTCATATTCATGTCTCTGAGTGACGTCTCATATTAATCATGTTTCATATTCATGTCTGAGTGACGTCTCATATTAATCATGTTTCATATTCATGTCTCTGAATGACGTCTCATATTAATCATGTTTCATATTCATGTCTCTGAGTGACGTCTCATATTAATCATGTTTCATATTCATGTCTCTGAGTGACGTCTCACATTAATCATGTTTCATATTCATGTCTCTGAGTGACGTCTCATATTAATCATGTTTCATATTCATGTCTCTGAGTGACGTCTCACATTAATCATGTTTCATATTCATGTCTGAGTGACGTCTCAGATTAATCATGTTTCATATTCATGTCTGAGTGACGTCTCATATTAATCATGTTTCATATTCATGTCTCTGAGTGACGTCTCATATTAATCATGTTTCATATTCATGTCTGAGTGACGTCTCATATTAATCATGTTTCATATTCATGTCTCTGAGTGACGTCTCATATTAATCATGTTTCATATTCATGTCTGAGTGACGTCTCAGATTAATCATGTTTCATATTCATGTCTGAGTGACGTCTCATATTAATCATGTTTCATATTCATGTCTCTGAGTGACGTCTCACATTAATCATGTTTCATATTCATGTCTCTGAGTGACGTCTCACATTAATCATGTTTCATATTCATGTCTGAGTGACGTCTCATATTAATCATGTTTCATATTCATGTCTGAGTGACGTCTCATATTAATCATGTTTCATATTCATGTCTGAGTGACGTCTCATATTAATCATGTTTCATATTCATGTCTCTGAGTGACGTCTCACATTAATCATGTTTCATATTCATGTCTCTGAGTGACGTCTCACATTAATCATGTTTCATATTCATGTCTGAGTGACGTCTCATATTAATCATGTTTCATATTCATGTCTCTGAGTGACGTCTCATATTAATCATGTTTCATATTCATGTCTGAGTGACGTCTCATATTAATCATGTTTCATATTCATGTCTGAGTGACGTCTCATATTAATCATGTTTCATATTCATGTCTGAGTGACGTCTCATATTAATCATGTTTCATATTCATGTCTCTGAATGACGTCTCATATTAATCATGTTTCATATTCATGTCTCTGAGTGACGTCTCATATTAATCATGTTTCATATTCATGTCTGAGTGACGTCTCATATTAATCATGTTTCATATTCATGTCTCTGAGTGACGTCTCATATTAATCATGTTTCATATTCATGTCTCTGAGTGACGTCTCATATTAATCATGTTTCATATTCATGTCTCTGAATGACGTCTCATATTAATCATGTTTCATATTCATGTCTCTGAGTGACGTCTCATATTAATCATGTTTCATATTCATGTCTCTGAGTGACGTCTCACATTAATCATGTTTCATATTCATGTCTCTGAGTGACGTCTCATATTAATCATGTTTCATATTCATGTCTCTGAGTGACGTCTCACATTAATCATGTTTCATATTCATGTCTCTGAGTGACGTCTCACATTAATCATGTTTCATATTCATGTCTGAGTGACGTCTCATATTAATCATGTTTCATATTCATGTCTCTGAGTGACGTCTCATATTAATCATGTTTCATATTCATGTCTGAGTGACGTCTCATATTAATCATGTTTCATATTCATGTCTGAGTGACGTCTCATATTAATCATGTTTCATATTCATGTCTCTGAGTGACGTCTCATATTAATCATGTTTCATATTCATGTCTGAGTGACGTCTCAGATTAATCATGTTTCATATTCATGTCTGAGTGACGTCTCATATTAATCATGTTTCATATTCATGTCTGAGTGACGTCTCAGATTAATCATGTTTCATATTCGTGTCTCTGAGTGACGTCTCATATTAATCATGTTTCATATTCATGTCTGAGTGACGTCTCACATTAATCATGTTTCATATTCATGTCTGAGTGACGTCTCATATTAATCATGTTTCATATTCATGTCTGAGTGACGTCTCAGATTAATCATGTTTCATATTCGTGTCTGAGTGACGTCTCATATTAATCATGTTTCATATTCATGTCTGAGTGACGTCTCAGATTAATCATGTTTCATATTCATGTCTGAGTGACGTCTCAGATTAATCATGTTTCATATTCATGTCTCAGTGACGTCTCACATTAATCATGTTTCATATTCATGTCTGAGTGACGTCTCAGATTAATCATGTTTCATATTCATGTCTGAGTGACGTCTCAGATTAATCATGTTTCATATTCATGTCTGAGTGACGTCTCAGATTAATCATGTTTCATATTCATGTCTGAGTGACGTCTCAGATTAATCATGTTTCATATTCATGTCTGAGTGACGTCTCAGATTAATCATGTTTCATATTCATGTCTGAGTGACGTCTCACATTAATCATGTTTCATATTCATGTCTGAGTGACGTCTCAGATTAATCATGTTTCATATTCATGTCTGAGTGACGTCTCAGATTAATCATGTTTCATATTCATGTCTGAGTGACGTCTCACATTAATCATGTTTCATATTCATGTCTGAGTGACGTCTCAGATTAATCATGTTTCATATTCATGTCTGAGTGACGTCTCACATTAATCATGTTTCATATTCATGTCTGAGTGACGTCTCACATTAATCATGTTTCATATTCATGTCTCTGAGTGACGTCTCATATTAATCATGTTTCATATTCATGTCTGAGTGACGTCTCATATTAATCATGTTTCATATTCATGTCTGAGTGACGTCTCAGATTAATCATGTTTCATATTCATGTCTGAGTGACGTCTCATATTAATCATGTTTCATATTCATGTCTGAGTGACGTCTCAGATTAATCATGTTTCATATTCATGTCTGAGTGACGTCTCAGATTAATCATGTTTCATATTCATGTCTGAGTGACGTCTCATATTAATCATGTTTCATATTCATGTCTGAGTGACGTCTCACATTAATCATGTTTCATATTCATGTCTGAGTGACGTCTCAAATTAATCATGTTTCATATTCATGTCTCTGAGTGACGTCTCAGATTAATCATGTTTCATATTCATGTCTGAGTGACGTCTCAGATTAATCATGTTTCATATTCATGTCTGAGTGACGTCTCACATTAATCATGTTTCATATTCATGTCTGAGTGACGTCTCAAATTAATCATGTTTCATATTCATGTCTGAGTGACGTCTCAAATTAATCATGTTTCATATTCATGTCTCTGAGTGACGTCTCAGATTAATCATGTTTCATATTCATGTCTGAGTGACGTCTCAAATTAATCATGTTTCATATTCATGTCTCTGAGTGACGTCTCAAGATTAATCATGTTTCATATTCATGTCTGAGTGACGTCTCAAATTAATCATGTTTCATATTCATGTCTCTGAGTGACGTCTCAGATTAATCATGTTTCATATTCATGTCTCTGAGTGACGTCTCAGATTAATCATGTTTCATATTCATGTCTGAGTGACGTCTCAGATTAATCATGTTTCATATTCATGTCTCTGAGTGACGTCTCAGATTAATCATGTTTCATATTCATGTCTGAGTGACGTCTCAGATTAATCATGTTTCATATTCATGTCTGAGTGACGTCTCACATTAATCATGTTTCATATTCATGTCTGAGTGACGTCTCAGATTAATCATGTTTCATATTCATGTCTGAGTGACGTCTCATATTAATCATGTTTCATATTCATGTCTCTGAGTGACGTCTCAGATTAATCATGTTTCATATTCATGTCTGAGTGACGTCTCATATTAATCATGTTTCATATTCATGTCTCTGAGTGACGTCTCAGATTAATCATGTTTCATATTCATGTCTGAGTGACGTCTCATATTAATCATGTTTCATATTCATGTCTGAGTGACGTCTCATATTAATCATGTTTCATATTCGTGTCTCTGAGTGACGTCTCATATTAATCATGTTTCATATTCATGTCTCTGAGTGACGTCTCATATTAATCATGTTTCATATTCATGTCTGAGTGACGTCTCATATTAATCATGTTTCATATTCATGTCTCTGAGTGACGTCTCATATTAATCATGTTTCATATTCGTGTCTCTGAGTGACGTCTCATATTAATCATGTTTCATATTCATGTCTCTGAGTGACGTCTCATATTAATCATGTTTCATATTCGTGTCTCTGAGTGACGTCTCATATTAATCATGTTTCATATTCATGTCTGAGTGACGTCTCATATTAATCATGTTTCATATTCATGTCTCTGAGTGACGTCTCAGATTAATCATGTTTCATATTCATGTCTCTGAGTGACGTCTCATATTAATCATGTTTCATATTCGTGTCTCTGAGTGACGTCTCATATTAATCATGTTTCATATTCGTGTCTCTGAGTGACGTCTCATATTAATCATGTTTCATATTCGTGTCTCTGAGTGACGTCTCATATTAATCATGTTTCATATTCGTGTCTCTGAGTGACGTCTCAGATTAATCATGTTTCATATTCGTGTCTCTGAGTGACGTCTCATATTAATCATGTTTCATATTCATGTCTCTGAGTGACGTCTCAGATTAATCATGTTTCATATTCATGTCTCTGAGTGACGTCTCAGATTAATCATGTTTCATATTCATGTCTCTGAGTGACGTCTCATATTAATCATGTTTCATATTCATGTCTCTGAGTGACGTCTCAGATTAATCATGTTTCATATTCATGTCTCTGAGTGACGTCTCATATTAATCATGTTTCATATTCGTGTCTCTGAGTGACGTCTCATATTAATCATGTTTCATATTCATGTCTGAGTGACGTCTCATATTAATCATGTTTCATATTCATGTCTCTGAGTGACGTCTCAGATTAATCATGTTTCATATTCATGTCTCTGAGTGACGTCTCATATTAATCATGTTTCATATTCATGTCTCTGAGTGACGTCTCAGATTAATCATGTTTCATATTCATGTCTGAGTGACGTCTCATATTAATCATGTTTCATATTCATGTCTCTGAGTGACGTCTCAGATTAATCATGTTTCATATTCATGTCTCTGAGTGACGTCTCAGATTAATCATGTTTCATATTCATGTCTGAGTGACGTCTCATATTAATCATGTTTCATATTCGTGTCTCTGAGTGACGTCTCAGATTAATCATGTTTCATATTCATGTCTCTGAGTGACGTCTCATATTAATCATGTTTCATATTCATGTCTGAGTGACGTCTCAGATTAATCATGTTTCATATTCATGTCTGAGTGACGTCTCAGATTAATCATGTTTCATATTCATGTCTGAGTGACGTCTCAGATTAATCATGTTTCATATTCATGTCTGAGTGACGTCTCATATTAATCATGTTTCATATTCATGTCTGAGTGACGTCTCAGATTAATCATGTTTCATATTCGTGTCTCTGAGTGACGTCTCATATTAATCATGTTTCATATTCATGTCTGAGTGACGTCTCACATTAATCATGTTTCATATTCATGTCTGAGTGACGTCTCATATTAATCATGTTTCATATTCATGTCTGAGTGACGTCTCAGATTAATCATGTTTCATATTCGTGTCTGAGTGACGTCTCATATTAATCATGTTTCATATTCATGTCTGAGTGACGTCTCAGATTAATCATGTTTCATATTCATGTCTGAGTGACGTCTCATATTAATCATGTTTCATATTCATGTCTGAGTGACGTCTCAGATTAATCATGTTTCATATTCGTGTCTGAGTGACGTCTCATATTAATCATGTTTCATATTCATGTCTGAGTGACGTCTCAGATTAATCATGTTTCATATTCATGTCTGAGTGACGTCTCAGATTAATCATGTTTCATATTCATGTCTCAGTGACGTCTCACATTAATCATGTTTCATATTCATGTCTGAGTGACGTCTCAGATTAATCATGTTTCATATTCATGTCTGAGTGACGTCTCAGATTAATCATGTTTCATATTCATGTCTGAGTGACGTCTCAGATTAATCATGTTTCATATTCATGTCTGAGTGACGTCTCAGATTAATCATGTTTCATATTCATGTCTGAGTGACGTCTCAGATTAATCATGTTTCATATTCATGTCTGAGTGACGTCTCACATTAATCATGTTTCATATTCATGTCTGAGTGACGTCTCAGATTAATCATGTTTCATATTCATGTCTGAGTGACGTCTCAGATTAATCATGTTTCATATTCATGTCTGAGTGACGTCTCACATTAATCATGTTTCATATTCATGTCTGAGTGACGTCTCAGATTAATCATGTTTCATATTCATGTCTGAGTGACGTCTCACATTAATCATGTTTCATATTCATGTCTGAGTGACGTCTCACATTAATCATGTTTCATATTCATGTCTCTGAGTGACGTCTCATATTAATCATGTTTCATATTCATGTCTGAGTGACGTCTCATATTAATCATGTTTCATATTCATGTCTGAGTGACGTCTCAGATTAATCATGTTTCATATTCATGTCTGAGTGACGTCTCATATTAATCATGTTTCATATTCATGTCTGAGTGACGTCTCAGATTAATCATGTTTCATATTCATGTCTGAGTGACGTCTCAGATTAATCATGTTTCATATTCATGTCTGAGTGACGTCTCATATTAATCATGTTTCATATTCATGTCTGAGTGACGTCTCACATTAATCATGTTTCATATTCATGTCTGAGTGACGTCTCAAATTAATCATGTTTCATATTCATGTCTCTGAGTGACGTCTCAGATTAATCATGTTTCATATTCATGTCTGAGTGACGTCTCAGATTAATCATGTTTCATATTCATGTCTGAGTGACGTCTCACATTAATCATGTTTCATATTCATGTCTGAGTGACGTCTCAAATTAATCATGTTTCATATTCATGTCTGAGTGACGTCTCAAATTAATCATGTTTCATATTCATGTCTCTGAGTGACGTCTCAGATTAATCATGTTTCATATTCATGTCTGAGTGACGTCTCAAATTAATCATGTTTCATATTCATGTCTCTGAGTGACGTCTCAAATTAATCATGTTTCATATTCATGTCTGAGTGACGTCTCAAATTAATCATGTTTCATATTCATGTCTCTGAGTGACGTCTCAGATTAATCATGTTTCATATTCATGTCTCTGAGTGACGTCTCAGATTAATCATGTTTCATATTCATGTCTGAGTGACGTCTCAGATTAATCATGTTTCATATTCATGTCTCTGAGTGACGTCTCAGATTAATCATGTTTCATATTCATGTCTGAGTGACGTCTCAGATTAATCATGTTTCATATTCATGTCTGAGTGACGTCTCACATTAATCATGTTTCATATTCATGTCTGAGTGACGTCTCAGATTAATCATGTTTCATATTCATGTCTGAGTGACGTCTCATATTAATCATGTTTCATATTCATGTCTCTGAGTGACGTCTCAGATTAATCATGTTTCATATTCATGTCTGAGTGACGTCTCATATTAATCATGTTTCATATTCGTGTCTCTGAGTGACGTCTCAGATTAATCATGTTTCATATTCATGTCTGAGTGACGTCTCATATTAATCATGTTTCATATTCATGTCTGAGTGACGTCTCATATTAATCATGTTTCATATTCGTGTCTCTGAGTGACGTCTCATATTAATCATGTTTCATATTCATGTCTGAGTGACGTCTCATATTAATCATGTTTCATATTCATGTCTCTGAGTGACGTCTCATATTAATCATGTTTCATATTCGTGTCTCTGAGTGACGTCTCATATTAATCATGTTTCATATTCATGTCTCTGAGTGACGTCTCATATTAATCATGTTTCATATTCGTGTCTCTGAGTGACGTCTCATATTAATCATGTTTCATATTCATGTCTGAGTGACGTCTCATATTAATCATGTTTCATATTCATGTCTCTGAGTGACGTCTCAGATTAATCATGTTTCATATTCATGTCTCTGAGTGACGTCTCATATTAATCATGTTTCATATTCATGTCTCTGAGTGACGTCTCATATTAATCATGTTTCATATTCGTGTCTCTGAGTGACGTCTCATATTAATCATGTTTCATATTCGTGTCTCTGAGTGACGTCTCATATTAATCATGTTTCATATTCATGTCTCTGAGTGACGTCTCAGATTAATCATGTTTCATATTCGTGTCTCTGAGTGACGTCTCATATTAATCATGTTTCATATTCATGTCTCTGAGTGACGTCTCAGATTAATCATGTTTCATATTCATGTCTCTGAGTGACGTCTCAGATTAATCATGTTTCATATTCATGTCTCTGAGTGACGTCTCATATTAATCATGTTTCATATTCATGTCTCTGAGTGACGTCTCAGATTAATCATGTTTCATATTCATGTCTCTGAGTGACGTCTCATATTAATCATGTTTCATATTCGTGTCTCTGAGTGACGTCTCATATTAATCATGTTTCATATTCATGTCTGAGTGACGTCTCATATTAATCATGTTTCATATTCATGTCTCTGAGTGACGTCTCAGATTAATCATGTTTCATATTCATGTCTCTGAGTGACGTCTCATATTAATCATGTTTCATATTCATGTCTCTGAGTGACGTCTCAGATTAATCATGTTTCATATTCATGTCTGAGTGACGTCTCATATTAATCATGTTTCATATTCATGTCTCTGAGTGACGTCTCAGATTAATCATGTTTCATATTCATGTCTCTGAGTGACGTCTCAGATTAATCATGTTTCATATTCATGTCTGAGTGACGTCTCATATTAATCATGTTTCATATTCGTGTCTCTGAGTGACGTCTCAGATTAATCATGTTTCATATTCATGTCTCTGAGTGACGTCTCATATTAATCATGTTTCATATTCATGTCTGAGTGACGTCTCAGATTAATCATGTTTCATATTCATGTCTGAGTGACGTCTCAGATTAATCATGTTTCATATTCATGTCTGAGTGACGTCTCATATTAATCATGTTTCATATTCATGTCTCTGAGTGACGTCTCACATTAATCATGTTTCATATTCGTGTCTCTGAGTGACGTCTCAGATTAATCATGTTTCATATTCATGTCTGAGTGACGTCTCAGATTAATCATGTTTCATATTCATGTGTGAGTGACGTCTCAGATTAATCATGTTTCATATTCATGTCTCTGAGTGACGTCTCAGATTAATCATGTTTCATATTCATGTGTGAGTGACGTCTCAGATTAATCATGTTTCATATTCGTGTCTCTGAGTGACGTCTCAGATTAATCATGTTTCATATTCATGTGTGAGTGACGTCTCAGATTAATCATGTTTCATATTCATGTTTGAGTGACGTCTCAGATTAATCATGTTTCATATTCATGTCTCTGAGTGACGTCTCAGATTAATCATGTTTCATATTCATGTTTGAGTGACGTCTCAGATTAATCATGTTTCATATTCATGTCTGAGTGACGTCTCAGATTAATCATGTTTCATATTCATGTCTGAGTGACGTCTCAGATTAATCATGTTTCATATTCATGTGTGAGTGACGTCTCAGATTAATCATGTTTCATATTCATGTCTCTGAGTGACGTCTCAGATTAATCATGTTTCATATTCATGTTTGAGTGACGTCTCAGATTAATCATGTTTCATATTCGTGTCTCTGAGTGACGTCTCACATTAATCATGTTTCATATTCATGTCTGAGTGACGTCTCAGATTAATCATGTTTCATATTCGTGTCTGAGTGACGTCTCAGATTAATCATGTTTCATATTCGTGTCTCTGAGTGACGTCTCAGATTAATCATGTTTCATATTCATGTCTCTGAGTGACGTCTCAGATTAATCATGTTTCATATTCATGTCTCTGAGTGACGTCTCACATTAATCATGTTTCATATTCGTGTCTCTGAGTGACGTCTCAGATTAATCATGTTTCATATTCATGTCTCTGAGTGACGTCTCAGATTAATCATGTTTCATATTCATGTCTCTGAGTGACGTCTCAGATTAATCATGTTTCATATTCGTGTCTCTGAGTGACGTCTCAGATTAATCATGTTTCATATTCATGTCTGAGTGACGTCTCATATTAATCATGTTTCATATTCATGTCTCTGAGTGACGTCTCAGATTAATCATGTTTCATATTCGTGTCTCTGAGTGACGTCTCAGATTAATCATGTTTCATATTCATGTCTCTGAGTGACGTCTCAGATTAATCATGTTTCATATTCATGTCTCTGAGTGACGTCTCAGATTAATCATGTTTCATATTCGTGTCTCTGAGTGACGTCTCAGATTAATCATGTTTCATATTCTTGTCTCTGAGTGACGTCTCAGATTAATCATGTTTCATATTCATGTCTCTGAGTGACGTCTCAGATTAATCATGTTTCATATTCGTGTCTCTGAGTGACGTCTCAGATTAATCATGTTTCATATTCATGTGTGAGTGACGTCTCAGATTAATCATGTTTCATATTCATGTTTGAGTGACGTCTCAGATTAATCATGTTTCATATTCATGTCTCTGAGTGACGTCTCAGATTAATCATGTTTCATATTCATGTTTGAGTGACGTCTCAGATTAATCATGTTTCATATTCATGTCTGAGTGACGTCTCAGATTAATCATGTTTCATATTCATGTCTGAGTGACGTCTCAGATTAATCATGTTTCATATTCATGTGTGAGTGACGTCTCAGATTAATCATGTTTCATATTCATGTCTCTGAGTGACGTCTCAGATTAATCATGTTTCATATTCATGTTTGAGTGACGTCTCAGATTAATCATGTTTCATATTCGTGTGTGAGTGACGTCTCAGATTAATCATGTTTCATATTCATGTCTGAGTGACGTCTCAGATTAATCATGTTTCATATTCATGTCTGAGTGACGTCTCAGATTAATCATGTTTCATATTCATGTGTGAGTGACGTCTCAGATTAATCATGTTTCATATTCATGTCTCTGAGTGACGTCTCAGATTAATCATGTTTCATATTCATGTTTGAGTGACGTCTCAGATTAATCATGTTTCATATTCATGTCTGAGTGACGTCTCAGATTAATCATGTTTCATATTCATGTGTGAGTGACGTCTCAGATTAATCATGTTTCATATTCATGTCTCTGAGTGACGTCTCAGATTAATCATGTTTCATATTCATGTTTGAGTGACGTCTCAGATTAATCATGTTTCATATTCATGTCTGAGTGACGTCTCAGATTAATCATGTTTCATATTCGTGTCTGAGTGACGTCTCAGATTAATCATGTTTCATATTCGTGTCTCTGAGTGACGTCTCAGATTAATCATGTTTCATATTCATGTCTCTGAGTGACGTCTCAGATTAATCATGTTTCATATTCATGTCTCTGAGTGACGTCTCACATTAATCATGTTTCATATTCGTGTCTCTGAGTGACGTCTCAGATTAATCATGTTTCATATTCATGTCTCTGAGTGACGTCTCAGATTAATCATGTTTCATATTCATGTCTCTGAGTGACGTCTCAGATTAATCATGTTTCATATTCATGTCTCTGAGTGACGTCTCAGATTAATCATGTTTCATATTCGTGTCTCTGAGTGACGTCTCAGATTAATCATGTTTCATATTCATGTCTGAGTGACGTCTCATATTAATCATGTTTCATATTCATGTCTCTGAGTGACGTCTCAGATTAATCATGTTTCATATTCGTGTCTCTGAGTGACGTCTCAGATTAATCATGTTTCATATTCATGTCTCTGAGTGACGTCTCAGATTAATCATGTTTCATATTCATGTCTCTGAGTGACGTCTCAGATTAATCATGTTTCATATTCATGTCTCTGAGTGACGTCTCAGATTAATCATGTTTCATATTCGTGTCTCTGAGTGACGTCTCAGATTAATCATGTTTCATATTCGTGTCTCTGAGTGACGTCTCAGATTAATCATGTTTCATATTCATGTCTCTGAGTGACGTCTCAGATTAATCATGTTTCATATTCATGTCTCTGAGTGACGTCTCAGATTAATCATGTTTCATATTCGTGTCTCTGAGTGACGTCTCAGATTAATCATGTTTCATATTCATGTCTCTGAGTGACGTCTCAGATTAATCATGTTTCATATTCGTGTCTCTGAGTGACGTCTCAGATTAATCATGTTTCATATTCGTGTCTCTGAGTGACGTCTCACATTAATCATGTTTCATATTCGTGTCTCTGAGTGACGTCTCACATTAATCATGTTTCATATTCGTGTCTCTGAGTGACGTCTCACATTAATCATGTTTCATATTCATGTTTGAGTGACGTCTCAGATTAATCATGTTTCATATTCATGTCTGAGTGACGTCTCAGATTAATCATGTTTCATATTCATGTCTGAGTGACGTCTCAGATTAATCATGTTTCATATTCATGTCTGAGTGACGTCTCAGATTAATCATGTTTCATATTCATGTCTGAGTGACGTCTCAGATTAATCATGTTTCATATTCATGTCTCTGAGTGACGTCTCACATTAATCATGTTTCATATTCGTGTCTCTGAGTGACGTCTCAGATTAATCATGTTTCATATTCGTGTCTCTGAGTGACGTCTCAAATTAATCATGTTTCATATTCGTGTCTCTGAGTGACGTCTCACATTAATCATGTTTCATATTCATGTCTGAGTGACGTCTCACATTAATCATGTTTCATATTCGTGTCTCTGAGTGACGTCTCACATTAATCATGTTTCATATTCGTGTCTCTGAGTGACGTCTCACATTAATCATGTTTCATATTCGTGTCTCTGAGTGACGTCTCACATTAATCATGTTTCATATTCGTGTCTCTGAGTGACGTCTCAGATTAATCATGTTTCATATTCGTGTCTCTGAGTGACGTCTCAAATTAATCATGTTTCATATTCGTGTCTCTGAGTGACGTCTCACATTAATCATGTTTCATATTCGTGTCTGAGTGACGTCTCAGATTAATCATGTTTCATATTCATGTCTGAGTGACGTCTCAGATTAATCATGTTTCATATTCATGTCTGAGTGACGTCTCAGATTAATCATGTTTCATATTCGTGTCTCTGAGTGACGTCTCAAATTAATCATGTTTCATATTCGTGTCTCTGAGTGACGTCTCACATTAATCATGTTTCATATTCGTGTCTCTGAGTGACGTCTCACATTAATCATGTTTCATATTCGTGTCTCTGAGTGACGTCTCACATTAATCATGTTTCATATTCGTGTCTCTGAGTGACGTCTCACATTAATCATGTTTCATATTCGTGTCTCTGAGTGACGTCTCACATTAATCATGTTTCATATTCGTGTCTCTGAGTGACGTCTCACATTAATCATGTTTCATATTCGTGTCTCTGAGTGACGTCTCACATTAATCATGTTTCATATTCGTGTCTCTGAGTGACGTCTCACATTAATCATGTTTCATATTCGTGTCTCTGAGTGACGTCTCAAATTAATCATGTTTCATATTCGTGTCTCTGAGTGACGTCTCACATTAATCATGTTTCATATTCGTGTCTCTGAGTGACGTCTCACATTAATCATGTTTCATATTCGTGTCTCTGAGTGACGTCTCACATTAATCATGTTTCATATTCGTGTCTGAGTGACGTCTCAGATTAATCATGTTTCATATTCATGTCTGAGTGACGTCTCAGATTAATCATGTTTCATATTCATGTCTGAGTGACGTCTCAGATTAATCATGTTTCATATTCATGTCTGAGTGACGTCTCAGATTAATCATGTTTCATATTCGTGTCTCTGAGTGACGTCTCACATTAATCATGTTTCATATTCGTGTCTCTGAGTGACGTCTCAGATTAATCATGTTTCATATTCATGTCTCTGAGTGACGTCTCAGATTAATCATGTTTCATATTCATGTCTGAGTGACGTCTCAGATTAATCATGTTTCATATTCATGTCTGAGTGACGTCTCAGATTAATCATGTTTCATATTCATGTCTGAGTGACGTCTCAGATTAATCATGTTTCATATTCATGTCTGAGTGACGTCTCAGATTAACCATGTTTCATATTCATGTGTGAGTGACGTCTCAGATTAATCATGTTTCATATTCATGTTTGAGTGACGTCTCAGATTAATCATGTTTCATATTCATGTCTCTGAGTGACGTCTCAGATTAATCATGTTTCATATTCATGTCTGAGTGACGTCTCAGATTAATCATGTTTCATATTCATGTCTGAGTGACGTCTCAGATTAATCATGTTTCATATTCATGTTTGAGTGACGTCTCAGATTAATCATGTTTCATATTCATGTCTCTGAGTGACGTCTCAGATTAATCATGTTTCATATTCATGTTTGAGTGACGTCTCAGATTAATCATGTTTCATATTCGTGTCTCTGAGTGACGTCTCACATTAATCATGTTTCATATTCATGTCTGAGTGACGTCTCAGATTAATCATGTTTCATATTCGTGTCTGAGTGACGTCTCAGATTAATCATGTTTCATATTCGTGTCTCTGAGTGACGTCTCAGATTAATCATGTTTCATATTCATGTCTCTGAGTGACGTCTCAGATTAATCATGTTTCATATTCATGTCTCTGAGTGACGTCTCACATTAATCATGTTTCATATTCGTGTCTCTGAGTGACGTCTCAGATTAATCATGTTTCATATTCATGTCTCTGAGTGACGTCTCAGATTAATCATGTTTCATATTCATGTCTCTGAGTGACGTCTCAGATTAATCATGTTTCATATTCATGTCTCTGAGTGACGTCTCAGATTAATCATGTTTCATATTCGTGTCTCTGAGTGACGTCTCAGATTAATCATGTTTCATATTCGTGTCTCTGAGTGACGTCTCAGATTAATCATGTTTCATATTCGTGTCTCTGAGTGACGTCTCAGATTAATCATGTTTCATATTCATGTCTCTGAGTGACGTCTCAGATTAATCATGTTTCATATTCATGTCTCTGAGTGACGTCTCACATTAATCATGTTTCATATTCGTGTCTCTGAGTGACGTCTCACATTAATCATGTTTCATATTCATGTCTGAGTGACGTCTCAGATTAATCATGTTTCATATTCGTGTCTGAGTGACGTCTCAGATTAATCATGTTTCATATTCGTGTCTCTGAGTGACGTCTCAGATTAATCATGTTTCATATTCATGTCTCTGAGTGACGTCTCAGATTAATCATGTTTCATATTCATGTCTCTGAGTGACGTCTCACATTAATCATGTTTCATATTCGTGTCTCTGAGTGACGTCTCAGATTAATCATGTTTCATATTCATGTCTCTGAGTGACGTCTCAGATTAATCATGTTTCATATTCATGTCTCTGAGTGACGTCTCAGATTAATCATGTTTCATATTCGTGTCTCTGAGTGACGTCTCAGATTAATCATGTTTCATATTCGTGTCTCTGAGTGACGTCTCAGATTAATCATGTTTCATATTCGTGTCTCTGAGTGACGTCTCAGATTAATCATGTTTCATATTCATGTCTCTGAGTGACGTCTCAGATTAATCATGTTTCATATTCGTGTCTCTGAGTGACGTCTCAGATTAATCATGTTTCATATTCATGTCTCTGAGTGACGTCTCACATTAATCATGTTTCATATTCGTGTCTCTGAGTGACGTCTCACATTAATCATGTTTCATATTCGTGTCTCTGAGTGACGTCTCACATTAATCATGTTTCATATTCATGTTTGAGTGACGTCTCAGATTAATCATGTTTCATATTCATGTCTGAGTGACGTCTCAGATTAATCATGTTTCATATTCATGTCTGAGTGACGTCTCAGATTAATCATGTTTCATATTCATGTCTGAGTGACGTCTCAGATTAATCATGTTTCATATTCATGTCTGAGTGACGTCTCAGATTAATCATGTTTCATATTCATGTCTGAGTGACGTCTCAGATTAATCATGTTTCATATTCATGTCTCTGAGTGACGTCTCACATTAATCATGTTTCATATTCGTGTCTCTGAGTGACGTCTCAGATTAATCATGTTTCATATTCGTGTCTCTGAGTGACGTCTCAAATTAATCATGTTTCATATTCGTGTCTCTGAGTGACGTCTCACATTAATCATGTTTCATATTCGTGTCTCTGAGTGACGTCTCACATTAATCATGTTTCATATTCGTGTCTCTGAGTGACGTCTCACATTAATCATGTTTCATATTCGTGTCTCTGAGTGACGTCTCACATTAATCATGTTTCATATTCGTGTCTCTGAGTGACGTCTCAGATTAATCATGTTTCATATTCGTGTCTCTGAGTGACGTCTCAAATTAATCATGTTTCATATTCGTGTCTCTGAGTGACGTCTCACATTAATCATGTTTCATATTCGTGTCTGAGTGACGTCTCAGATTAATCATGTTTCATATTCGTGTCTGAGTGACGTCTCAGATTAATCATGTTTCATATTCATGTCTGAGTGACGTCTCAGATTAATCATGTTTCATATTCGTGTCTCTGAGTGACGTCTCAAATTAATCATGTTTCATATTCGTGTCTCTGAGTGACGTCTCACATTAATCATGTTTCATATTCGTGTCTCTGAGTGACGTCTCACATTAATCATGTTTCATATTCGTGTCTCTGAGTGACGTCTCACATTAATCATGTTTCATATTCGTGTCTCTGAGTGACGTCTCACATTAATCATGTTTCATATTCGTGTCTCTGAGTGACGTCTCACATTAATCATGTTTCATATTCGTGTCTCTGAGTGACGTCTCACATTAATCATGTTTCATATTCGTGTCTCTGAGTGACGTCTCACATTAATCATGTTTCATATTCGTGTCTCTGAGTGACGTCTCACATTAATCATGTTTCATATTCATGTTTGAGTGACGTCTCAGATTAATCATGTTTCATATTCATGTCTGAGTGACGTCTCAGATTAATCATGTTTCATATTCATGTCTGAGTGACGTCTCAGATTAATCATGTTTCATATTCATGTCTGAGTGACGTCTCAGATTAATCATGTTTCATATTCATGTCTGAGTGACGTCTCAGATTAATCATGTTTCATATTCATGTCTGAGTGACGTCTCAGATTAATCATGTTTCATATTCATGTCTCTGAGTGACGTCTCACATTAATCATGTTTCATATTCGTGTCTCTGAGTGACGTCTCAGATTAATCATGTTTCATATTCGTGTCTCTGAGTGACGTCTCAAATTAATCATGTTTCATATTCGTGTCTCTGAGTGACGTCTCACATTAATCATGTTTCATATTCGTGTCTCTGAGTGACGTCTCACATTAATCATGTTTCATATTCGTGTCTCTGAGTGACGTCTCACATTAATCATGTTTCATATTCGTGTCTCTGAGTGACGTCTCACATTAATCATGTTTCATATTCGTGTCTCTGAGTGACGTCTCAGATTAATCATGTTTCATATTCGTGTCTCTGAGTGACGTCTCAAATTAATCATGTTTCATATTCGTGTCTCTGAGTGACGTCTCACATTAATCATGTTTCATATTCGTGTCTGAGTGACGTCTCAGATTAATCATGTTTCATATTCGTGTCTGAGTGACGTCTCAGATTAATCATGTTTCATATTCATGTCTGAGTGACGTCTCAGATTAATCATGTTTCATATTCGTGTCTCTGAGTGACGTCTCAAATTAATCATGTTTCATATTCGTGTCTCTGAGTGACGTCTCACATTAATCATGTTTCATATTCGTGTCTCTGAGTGACGTCTCACATTAATCATGTTTCATATTCGTGTCTCTGAGTGACGTCTCACATTAATCATGTTTCATATTCGTGTCTCTGAGTGACGTCTCACATTAATCATGTTTCATATTCGTGTCTCTGAGTGACGTCTCACATTAATCATGTTTCATATTCGTGTCTCTGAGTGACGTCTCACATTAATCATGTTTCATATTCGTGTCTCTGAGTGACGTCTCACATTAATCATGTTTCATATTCGTGTCTCTGAGTGACGTCTCACATTAATCATGTTTCATATTCGTGTCTCTGAGTGACGTCTCACATTAATCATGTTTCATATTCGTGTCTCTGAGTGACGTCTCACATTAATCATGTTTCATATTCGTGTCTGAGTGACGTCTCAGATTAATCATGTTTCATATTCATGTCTGAGTGACGTCTCAGATTAATCATGTTTCATATTCATGTCTGAGTGACGTCTCAGATTAATCATGTTTCATATTCATGTCTGAGTGACGTCTCAGATTAATCATGTTTCATATTCATGTCTCTGAGTGACGTCTCACATTAATCATGTTTCATATTCGTGTCTCTGAGTGACGTCTCAGATTAATCATGTTTCATATTCGTGTCTCTGAGTGACGTCTCAAATTAATCATGTTTCATATTCGTGTCTCTGAGTGACGTCTCACATTAATCATGTTTCATATTCGTGTCTCTGAGTGACGTCTCACATTAATCATGTTTCATATTCGTGTCTCTGAGTGACGTCTCACATTAATCATGTTTCATATTCGTGTCTCTGAGTGACGTCTCACATTAATCATGTTTCATATTCGTGTCTCTGAGTGACGTCTCAGATTAATCATGTTTCATATTCGTGTCTCTGAGTGACGTCTCAAATTAATCATGTTTCATATTCGTGTCTCTGAGTGACGTCTCACATTAATCATGTTTCATATTCGTGTCTGAGTGACGTCTCAGATTAATCATGTTTCATATTCGTGTCTGAGTGACGTCTCAGATTAATCATGTTTCATATTCATGTCTGAGTGACGTCTCAGATTAATCATGTTTCATATTCGTGTCTCTGAGTGACGTCTCAAATTAATCATGTTTCATATTCGTGTCTCTG
The DNA here is from genome assembly GCF_050575085.1 of Anarhichas minor. Classification (NCBI taxonomy): domain Eukaryota; kingdom Metazoa; phylum Chordata; class Actinopteri; order Perciformes; family Anarhichadidae; genus Anarhichas; species Anarhichas minor. The sequence goes on along the minus strand of NW_027466545.1, from coordinate 44,577 downwards.
AGTGACGTCTCACATTAATCATGTTTCATATTCGTGTCTCTGAGTGACGTCTCACATTAATCATGTTTCATATTCGTGTCTCTGAGTGACGTCTCACATTAATCATGTTTCATATTCGTGTCTCTGAGTGACGTCTCACATTAATCATGTTTCATATTCGTGTCTCTGAGTGACGTCTCACATTAATCATGTTTCATATTCGTGTCTCTGAGTGACGTCTCACATTAATCATGTTTCATATTCGTGTCTCTGAGTGACGTCTCACATTAATCATGTTTCATATTCGTGTCTCTGAGTGACGTCTCACATTAATCATGTTTCATATTCGTGTCTCTGAGTGACGTCTCACATTAATCATGTTTCATATTCGTGTCTCTGAGTGACGTCTCACATTAATCATGTTTCATATTCGTGTCTGAGTGACGTCTCAGATTAATCATGTTTCATATTCATGTCTGAGTGACGTCTCAGATTAATCATGTTTCATATTCATGTCTGAGTGACGTCTCAGATTAATCATGTTTCATATTCATGTCTGAGTGACGTCTCACATTAATCATGTTTCATATTCGTGTCTCTGAGTGACGTCTCACATTAATCATGTTTCATATTCGTGTCTCTGAGTGACGTCTCAGATTAATCATGTTTCATATTCATGTCTCTGAGTGACGTCTCAGATTAATCATGTTTCATATTCATGTCTGAGTGACGTCTCAGATTAATCATGTTTCATATTCATGTCTGAGTGACGTCTCAGATTAATCATGTTTCATATTCATGTCTGAGTGACGTCTCAGATTAATCATGTTTCATATTCATGTCTGAGTGACGTCTCAGATTAATCATGTTTCATATTCATGTCTGAGTGACGTCTCAGATTAATCATGTTTCATATTCATGTCTGAGTGACGTCTCAGATTAATCATGTTTCATATTCATGTCTGAGTGACGTCTCACATTAATCATGTTTCATATTCATGTCTGAGTGACGTCTCACATTAATCATGTTTCATATTCGTGTCTCTGAGTGACGTCTCACATTAATCATGTTTCATATTCATGTTTGAGTGACGTCTCAGATTAATCATGTTTCATATTCATGTCTGAGTGACGTCTCAGATTAATCATGTTTCATATTCATGTCTGAGTGACGTCTCAGATTAATCATGTTTCATATTCATGTCTGAGTGACGTCTCAGATTAATCATGTTTCATATTCGTGTCTCTGAGTGACGTCTCAGATTAATCATGTTTCATATTCATGTCTCTGAGTGACGTCTCAGATTAATCATGTTTCATATTCATGTCTCTGAGTGACGTCTCAGATTAATCATGTTTCATATTCGTGTCTCTGAGTGACGTCTCAGATTAATCATGTTTCATATTCGTGTCTCTGAGTGACGTCTCAGATTAATCATGTTTCATATTCGTGTCTCTGAGTGACGTCTCACATTAATCATGTTTCATATTCGTGTCTCTGAGTGACGTCTCACATTAATCATGTTTCATATTCATGTTTGAGTGACGTCTCAGATTAATCATGTTTCATATTCATGTCTGAGTGACGTCTCAGATTAATCATGTTTCATATTCATGTCTGAGTGACGTCTCAGATTAATCATGTTTCATATTCATGTCTGAGTGACGTCTCAGATTAATCATGTTTCATATTCATGTCTGAGTGACGTCTCAGATTAATCATGTTTCATATTCGTGTCTCTGAGTGACGTCTCAGATTAATCATGTTTCATATTCGTGTCTCTGAGTGACGTCTCAGATTAATCATGTTTCATATTCGTGTCTCTGAGTGACGTCTCAAATTAAGCATGTTTCATATTCGTGTCTCTGAGTGACGTCTCACATTAATCATGTTTCATATTCGTGTCTCTGAGTGACGTCTCACATTAATCATGTTTCATATTCGTGTCTCTGAGTGACGTCTCACATTAATCATGTTTCATATTCGTGTCTCTGAGTGACGTCTCACATTAATCATGTTTCATATTCGTGTCTCTGAGTGACGTCTCAGATTAATCATGTTTCATATTCGTGTCTCTGAGTGACGTCTCAAATTAATCATGTTTCATATTCGTGTCTCTGAGTGACGTCTCACATTAATCATGTTTCATATTCGTGTCTGAGTGACGTCTCAGATTAATCATGTTTCATATTCGTGTCTGAGTGACGTCTCAGATTAATCATGTTTCATATTCGTGTCTGAGTGACGTCTCAGATTAATCATGTTTCATATTCGTGTCTCTGAGTGACGTCTCAAATTAATCATGTTTCATATTCGTGTCTCTGAGTGACGTCTCACATTAATCATGTTTCATATTCGTGTCTCTGAGTGACGTCTCACATTAATCATGTTTCATATTCGTGTCTCTGAGTGACGTCTCACATTAATCATGTTTCATATTCGTGTCTCTGAGTGACGTCTCACATTAATCATGTTTCATATTCGTGTCTCTGAGTGACGTCTCACATTAATCATGTTTCATATTCGTGTCTCTGAGTGACGTCTCACATTAATCATGTTTCATATTCGTGTCTCTGAGTGACGTCTCACATTAATCATGTTTCATATTCGTGTCTCTGAGTGACGTCTCAAATTAATCATGTTTCATATTCGTGTCTCTGAGTGACGTCTCACATTAATCATGTTTCATATTCGTGTCTCTGAGTGACGTCTCACATTAATCATGTTTCATATTCGTGTCTCTGAGTGACGTCTCACATTAATCATGTTTCATATTCGTGTCTGAGTGACGTCTCAGATTAATCATGTTTCATATTCATGTCTGAGTGACGTCTCAGATTAATCATGTTTCATATTCATGTCTGAGTGACGTCTCAGATTAATCATGTTTCATATTCATGTCTGAGTGACGTCTCAGATTAATCATGTTTCATATTCGTGTCTCTGAGTGACGTCTCACATTAATCATGTTTCATATTCGTGTCTCTGAGTGACGTCTCAGATTAATCATGTTTCATATTCATGTCTCTGAGTGACGTCTCAGATTAATCATGTTTCATATTCATGTCTGAGTGACGTCTCAGATTAATCATGTTTCATATTCATGTCTGAGTGACGTCTCAGATTAATCATGTTTCATATTCATGTCTGAGTGACGTCTCAGATTAATCATGTTTCATATTCATGTCTGAGTGACGTCTCAGATTAATCATGTTTCATATTCATGTCTGAGTGACGTCTCAGATTAATCATGTTTCATATTCATGTCTGAGTGACGTCTCAGATTAATCATGTTTCATATTCGTGTCTCTGAGTGACGTCTCAGATTAATCATGTTTCATATTCATGTCTCTGAGTGACGTCTCAGATTAATCATGTTTCATATTCATGTCTGAGTGACGTCTCACATTAATCATGTTTCATATTCATGTCTGAGTGACGTCTCAGATTAATCATGTTTCATATTCATGTCTGAGTGACGTCTCAGATTAATCATGTTTCATATTCATGTCTGAGTGACGTCTCACATTAATCATGTTTCATATTCATGTCTGAGTGACGTCTCACATTAATCATGTTTCATATTCATCTCTGAGTGACGTCTCAGATTAATCATGTTTCATATTCATGTCTGAGTGACGTCTCAGATTAATCATGTTTCATATTCATGTCTGAGTGACGTCTCAGATTAATCATGTTTCATATTCATGTCTGAGTGACGTCTCACATTAATCATGTTTCATATTCATGTCTCTGAGTGACGTCTCACATTAATCATGTTTCATATTCGTGTCTCTGAGTGACGTCTCACATTAATCATGTTTCATATTCATGTCTGAGTGACGTCTCAGATTAATCATGTTTCATATTCATGTCTGAGTGACGTCTCAGATTAATCATGTTTCATATTCATGTCTGAGTGACGTCTCATATTAATCATGTTTCATATTCGTGTCTCTGAGTGACGTCTCACATTAATCATGTTTCATATTCGTGTCTCTGAGTGACGTCTCACATTAATCATGTTTCATATTCATGTCTGAGTGACGTCTCAGATTAATCATGTTTCATATTCATGTCTGAGTGACGTCTCAGATTAATCATGTTTCATATTCATGTCTCTGAGTGACGTCTCAGATTAATCATGTTTCATATTCATGTCTGAGTGACGTCTCAGATTAATCATGTTTCATATTCATGTCTGAGTGACGTCTCAGATTAATCATGTTTCATATTCATGTCTGAGTGACGTCTCAGATTAATCATGTTTCATATTCATGTCTGAGTGACGTCTCAGATTAATCATGTTTCATATTCATGTCTGAGTGACGTCTCACATTAATCATGTTTCATATTCATGTCTCTGAGTGACGTCTCAGATTAATCATGTTTCATATTCGTGTCTCTGAGTGACGTCTCAGATTAATCATGTTTCATATTCGTGTCTCTGAGTGACGTCTCAGATTAATCATGTTTCATATTCCTGTCTCTGAGTGACGTCTCAGATTAATCATGTTTCATATTCATGTCTCTGAGTGACGTCTCAGATTAATCATGTTTCATATTCGTGTCTCTGAGTGACGTCTCAGATTAATCATGTTTCATATTCGTGTCTCTGAGTGACGTCTCAGATTAATCATGTTTCATATTCATGTCTCTGAGTGACGTCTCAGATTAATCATGTTTCATATTCGTGTCTCTGAGTGACGTCTCAGATTAATCATGTTTCATATTCGTGTCTCTGAGTGACGTCTCACATTAATCATGTTTCATATTCGTGTCTCTGAGTGACGTCTCACATTAATCATGTTTCATATTCATGTTTGAGTGACGTCTCAGATTAATCATGTTTCATATTCATGTCTGAGTGACGTCTCAGATTAATCATGTTTCATATTCATGTCTGAGTGACGTCTCACATTAATCATGTTTCATATTCATGTCTGAGTGACGTCTCACATTAATCATGTTTCATATTCATGTCTGAGTGACGTCTCAGATTAATCATGTTTCATATTCATGTCTGAGTGACGTCTCAGATTAATCATGTTTCATATTCATGTCTGAGTGACGTCTCAGATTAATCATGTTTCATATTCATGTCTGAGTGACGTCTCACATTAATCATGTTTCATATTCATGTCTCTGAGTGACGTCTCACATTAATCATGTTTCATATTCGTGTCTCTGAGTGACGTCTCACATTAATCATGTTTCATATTCATGTCTGAGTGACGTCTCAGATTAATCATGTTTCATATTCATGTCTGAGTGACGTCTCAGATTAATCATGTTTCATATTCATGTCTGAGTGACGTCTCATATTAATCATGTTTCATATTCGTGTCTCTGAGTGACGTCTCACATTAATCATGTTTCATATTCGTGTCTCTGAGTGACGTCTCACATTAATCATGTTTCATATTCATGTCTGAGTGACGTCTCAGATTAATCATGTTTCATATTCATGTCTGAGTGACGTCTCAGATTAATCATGTTTCATATTCATGTCTCTGAGTGACGTCTCAGATTAATCATGTTTCATATTCATGTCTGAGTGACGTCTCAGATTAATCATGTTTCATATTCATGTCTGAGTGACGTCTCACATTAATCATGTTTCATATTCATGTCTGAGTGACGTCTCAGATTAATCATGTTTCATATTCATGTCTGAGTGACGTCTCAGATTAATCATGTTTCATATTCATGTCTGAGTGACGTCTCAGATTAATCATGTTTCATATTCATGTCTGAGTGACGTCTCACATTAATCATGTTTCATATTCATGTCTCTGAGTGACGTCTCAGATTAATCATGTTTCATATTCGTGTCTCTGAGTGACGTCTCAGATTAATCATGTTTCATATTCCTGTCTCTGAGTGACGTCTCAGATTAATCATGTTTCATATTCGTGTCTCTGAGTGACGTCTCAGATTAATCATGTTTCATATTCATGTCTCTGAGTGACGTCTCACATTAATCATGTTTCATATTCGTGTCTCTGAGTGACGTCTCACATTAATCATGTTTCATATTCGTGTCTCTGAGTGACGTCTCACATTAATCATGTTTCATATTCATGTTTGAGTGACGTCTCAGATTAATCATGTTTCATATTCATGTCTGAGTGACGTCTCAGATTAATCATGTTTCATATTCATGTCTGAGTGACGTCTCAGATTAATCATGTTTCATATTCATGTCTGAGTGACGTCTCAGATTAATCATGTTTCATATTCATGTCTGAGTGACGTCTCAGATTAATCATGTTTCATATTCATGTCTCTGAGTGACGTCTCACATTAATCATGTTTCATATTCGTGTCTCTGAGTGACGTCTCAGATTAATCATGTTTCATATTCGTGTCTCTGAGTGACGTCTCAAATTAATCATGTTTCATATTCGTGTCTCTGAGTGACGTCTCACATTAATCATGTTTCATATTCGTGTCTCTGAGTGACGTCTCACATTAATCATGTTTCATATTCGTGTCTCTGAGTGACGTCTCACATTAATCATGTTTCATATTCGTGTCTCTGAGTGACGTCTCACATTAATCATGTTTCATATTCGTGTCTCTGAGTGACGTCTCAGATTAATCATGTTTCATATTCGTGTCTCTGAGTGACGTCTCAAATTAATCATGTTTCATATTCGTGTCTCTGAGTGACGTCTCACATTAATCATGTTTCATATTCGTGTCTGAGTGACGTCTCAGATTAATCATGTTTCATATTCATGTCTGAGTGACGTCTCAGATTAATCATGTTTCATATTCATGTCTGAGTGACGTCTCAGATTAATCATGTTTCATATTCGTGTCTCTGAGTGACGTCTCAAATTAATCATGTTTCATATTCGTGTCTCTGAGTGACGTCTCACATTAATCATGTTTCATATTCGTGTCTCTGAGTGACGTCTCACATTAATCATGTTTCATATTCGTGTCTCTGAGTGACGTCTCACATTAATCATGTTTCATATTCGTGTCTCTGAGTGACGTCTCACATTAATCATGTTTCATATTCGTGTCTCTGAGTGACGTCTCACATTAATCATGTTTCATATTCGTGTCTCTGAGTGACGTCTCACATTAATCATGTTTCATATTCGTGTCTCTGAGTGACGTCTCAAATTAATCATGTTTCATATTCGTGTCTCTGAGTGACGTCTCACATTAATCATGTTTCATATTCGTGTCTCTGAGTGACGTCTCACATTAATCATGTTTCATATTCGTGTCTCTGAGTGACGTCTCACATTAATCATGTTTCATATTCGTGTCTGAGTGACGTCTCAGATTAATCATGTTTCATATTCGTGTCTCTGAGTGACGTCTCAGATTAATCATGTTTCATATTCATGTCTCTGAGTGACGTCTCAGATTAATCATGTTTCATATTCATGTCTGAGTGACGTCTCAGATTAATCATGTTTCATATTCGTGTCTCTGAGTGACGTCTCAGATTAATCATGTTTCATATTCATGTCTCTGAGTGACGTCTCAGATTAATCATGTTTCATATTCATGTCTGAGTGACGTCTCAGATTAATCATGTTTCATATTCGTGTCTCTGAGTGACGTCTCAGATTAATCATGTTTCATATTCATGTCTCTGAGTGACGTCTCAGATTAATCATGTTTCATATTCATGTCTGAGTGACGTCTCAGATTAATCATGTTTCATATTCGTGTCTCTGAGTGACGTCTCAGATTAATCATGTTTCATATTCATGTCTCTGAGTGACGTCTCAGATTAATCATGTTTCATATTCATGTGTGAGTGACGTCTCAGATTAATCATGTTTCATATTCATGTCTGAGTGACGTCTCAGATTAATCATGTTTCATATTCATGTCTGAGTGACGTCTCAGATTAATCATGTTTCATATTCATGTCTGAGTGACGTCTCAGATTAATCATGTTTCATATTCATGTGTGAGTGACGTCTCAGATTAATCATGTTTCATATTCGTGTCTCTGAGTGACGTCTCAGATTAATCATGTTTCATATTCATGTGTGAGTGACGTCTCAGATTAATCATGTTTCATATTCATGTTTGAGTGACGTCTCAGATTAATCATGTTTCATATTCATGTCTCTGAGTGACGTCTCAGATTAATCATGTTTCATATTCATGTTTGAGTGACGTCTCAGATTAATCATGTTTCATATTCATGTCTGAGTGACGTCTCAGATTAATCATGTTTCATATTCATGTCTGAGTGACGTCTCAGATTAATCATGTTTCATATTCATGTGTGAGTGACGTCTCAGATTAATCATGTTTCATATTCATGTCTCTGAGTGACGTCTCAGATTAATCATGTTTCATATTCATGTTTGAGTGACGTCTCAGATTAATCATGTTTCATATTCGTGTCTCTGAGTGACGTCTCACATTAATCATGTTTCATATTCATGTCTGAGTGACGTCTCAGATTAATCATGTTTCATATTCGTGTCTGAGTGACGTCTCACATTAATCATGTTTCATATTCGTGTCTCTGAGTGACGTCTCAGATTAATCATGTTTCATATTCATGTCTCTGAGTGACGTCTCAGATTAATCATGTTTCATATTCATGTCTCTGAGTGACGTCTCAGATTAATCATGTTTCATATTCATGTCTCTGAGTGACGTCTCACATTAATCATGTTTCATATTCATGTCTCTGAGTGACGTCTCAGATTAATCATGTTTCATATTCGTGTCTCTGAGTGACGTCTCACATTAATCATGTTTCATATTCATGTCTGAGTGACGTCTCAGATTAATCATGTTTCATATTCGTGTCTGAGTGACGTCTCAGATTAATCATGTTTCATATTCGTGTCTCTGAGTGACGTCTCAGATTAATCATGTTTCATATTCATGTCTCTGAGTGACGTCTCAGATTAATCATGTTTCATATTCATGTCTCTGAGTGACGTCTCACATTAATCATGTTTCATATTCGTGTCTCTGAGTGACGTCTCAGATTAATCATGTTTCATATTCATGTCTCTGAGTGACGTCTCAGATTAATCATGTTTCATATTCGTGTCTCTGAGTGACGTCTCAGATTAATCATGTTTCATATTCGTGTCTCTGAGTGACGTCTCAGATTAATCATGTTTCATATTCGTGTCTCTGAGTGACGTCTCAGATTAATCATGTTTCATATTCATGTCTCTGAGTGACGTCTCAGATTAATCATGTTTCATATTCGTGTCTCTGAGTGACGTCTCAGATTAATCATGTTTCATATTCATGTCTCTGAGTGACGTCTCACATTAATCATGTTTCATATTCGTGTCTCTGAGTGACGTCTCACATTAATCATGTTTCATATTCATGTCTGAGTGACGTCTCAGATTAATCATGTTTCATATTCATGTCTGAGTGACGTCTCAGATTAATCATGTTTCATATTCATGTCTGAGTGACGTCTCAGATTAATCATGTTTCATATTCATGTCTGAGTGACGTCTCAGATTAATCATGTTTCATATTCATGTCTGAGTGACGTCTCAGATTAATCATGTTTCATATTCATGTCTGAGTGACGTCTCACATTAATCATGTTTCATATTCATGTCTCTGAGTGACGTCTCAGATTAATCATGTTTCATATTCGTGTCTCTGAGTGACGTCTCAGATTAATCATGTTTCATATTCGTGTCTCTGAGTGACGTCTCAGATTAATCATGTTTCATATTCCTGTCTCTGAGTGACGTCTCAGATTAATCATGTTTCATATTCATGTCTCTGAGTGACGTCTCAGATTAATCATGTTTCATATTCGTGTCTCTGAGTGACGTCTCAGATTAATCATGTTTCATATTCGTGTCTCTGAGTGACGTCTCAGATTAATCATGTTTCATATTCATGTCTCTGAGTGACGTCTCAGATTAATCATGTTTCATATTCGTGTCTCTGAGTGACGTCTCAGATTAATCATGTTTCATATTCGTGTCTCTGAGTGACGTCTCACATTAATCATGTTTCATATTCGTGTCTCTGAGTGACGTCTCACATTAATCATGTTTCATATTCATGTTTGAGTGACGTCTCAGATTAATCATGTTTCATATTCATGTCTGAGTGACGTCTCAGATTAATCATGTTTCATATTCATGTCTGAGTGACGTCTCACATTAATCATGTTTCATATTCATGTCTGAGTGACGTCTCACATTAATCATGTTTCATATTCATGTCTGAGTGACGTCTCAGATTAATCATGTTTCATATTCATGTCTGAGTGACGTCTCAGATTAATCATGTTTCATATTCATGTCTGAGTGACGTCTCAGATTAATCATGTTTCATATTCATGTCTGAGTGACGTCTCACATTAATCATGTTTCATATTCATGTCTCTGAGTGACGTCTCACATTAATCATGTTTCATATTCGTGTCTCTGAGTGACGTCTCACATTAATCATGTTTCATATTCATGTCTGAGTGACGTCTCAGATTAATCATGTTTCATATTCATGTCTGAGTGACGTCTCAGATTAATCATGTTTCATATTCATGTCTGAGTGACGTCTCATATTAATCATGTTTCATATTCGTGTCTCTGAGTGACGTCTCACATTAATCATGTTTCATATTCGTGTCTCTGAGTGACGTCTCACATTAATCATGTTTCATATTCATGTCTGAGTGACGTCTCAGATTAATCATGTTTCATATTCATGTCTGAGTGACGTCTCAGATTAATCATGTTTCATATTCATGTCTCTGAGTGACGTCTCAGATTAATCATGTTTCATATTCATGTCTGAGTGACGTCTCAGATTAATCATGTTTCATATTCATGTCTGAGTGACGTCTCACATTAATCATGTTTCATATTCATGTCTGAGTGACGTCTCAGATTAATCATGTTTCATATTCATGTCTGAGTGACGTCTCAGATTAATCATGTTTCATATTCATGTCTGAGTGACGTCTCAGATTAATCATGTTTCATATTCATGTCTGAGTGACGTCTCACATTAATCATGTTTCATATTCATGTCTCTGAGTGACGTCTCAGATTAATCATGTTTCATATTCGTGTCTCTGAGTGACGTCTCAGATTAATCATGTTTCATATTCCTGTCTCTGAGTGACGTCTCAGATTAATCATGTTTCATATTCGTGTCTCTGAGTGACGTCTCAGATTAATCATGTTTCATATTCATGTCTCTGAGTGACGTCTCACATTAATCATGTTTCATATTCGTGTCTCTGAGTGACGTCTCACATTAATCATGTTTCATATTCGTGTCTCTGAGTGACGTCTCACATTAATCATGTTTCATATTCATGTTTGAGTGACGTCTCAGATTAATCATGTTTCATATTCATGTCTGAGTGACGTCTCAGATTAATCATGTTTCATATTCATGTCTGAGTGACGTCTCAGATTAATCATGTTTCATATTCATGTCTGAGTGACGTCTCAGATTAATCATGTTTCATATTCATGTCTGAGTGACGTCTCAGATTAATCATGTTTCATATTCATGTCTCTGAGTGACGTCTCACATTAATCATGTTTCATATTCGTGTCTCTGAGTGACGTCTCAGATTAATCATGTTTCATATTCGTGTCTCTGAGTGACGTCTCAAATTAATCATGTTTCATATTCGTGTCTCTGAGTGACGTCTCACATTAATCATGTTTCATATTCGTGTCTCTGAGTGACGTCTCACATTAATCATGTTTCATATTCGTGTCTCTGAGTGACGTCTCACATTAATCATGTTTCATATTCGTGTCTCTGAGTGACGTCTCACATTAATCATGTTTCATATTCGTGTCTCTGAGTGACGTCTCAGATTAATCATGTTTCATATTCGTGTCTCTGAGTGACGTCTCAAATTAATCATGTTTCATATTCGTGTCTCTGAGTGACGTCTCACATTAATCATGTTTCATATTCGTGTCTGAGTGACGTCTCAGATTAATCATGTTTCATATTCATGTCTGAGTGACGTCTCAGATTAATCATGTTTCATATTCATGTCTGAGTGACGTCTCAGATTAATCATGTTTCATATTCGTGTCTCTGAGTGACGTCTCAAATTAATCATGTTTCATATTCGTGTCTCTGAGTGACGTCTCACATTAATCATGTTTCATATTCGTGTCTCTGAGTGACGTCTCACATTAATCATGTTTCATATTCGTGTCTCTGAGTGACGTCTCACATTAATCATGTTTCATATTCGTGTCTCTGAGTGACGTCTCACATTAATCATGTTTCATATTCGTGTCTCTGAGTGACGTCTCACATTAATCATGTTTCATATTCGTGTCTCTGAGTGACGTCTCACATTAATCATGTTTCATATTCGTGTCTCTGAGTGACGTCTCAAATTAATCATGTTTCATATTCGTGTCTCTGAGTGACGTCTCACATTAATCATGTTTCATATTCGTGTCTCTGAGTGACGTCTCACATTAATCATGTTTCATATTCGTGTCTCTGAGTGACGTCTCACATTAATCATGTTTCATATTCGTGTCTGAGTGACGTCTCAGATTAATCATGTTTCATATTCGTGTCTCTGAGTGACGTCTCAGATTAATCATGTTTCATATTCATGTCTCTGAGTGACGTCTCAGATTAATCATGTTTCATATTCATGTCTGAGTGACGTCTCAGATTAATCATGTTTCATATTCGTGTCTCTGAGTGACGTCTCAGATTAATCATGTTTCATATTCATGTCTCTGAGTGACGTCTCAGATTAATCATGTTTCATATTCATGTCTGAGTGACGTCTCAGATTAATCATGTTTCATATTCGTGTCTCTGAGTGACGTCTCAGATTAATCATGTTTCATATTCATGTCTCTGAGTGACGTCTCAGATTAATCATGTTTCATATTCATGTCTGAGTGACGTCTCAGATTAATCATGTTTCATATTCGTGTCTCTGAGTGACGTCTCAGATTAATCATGTTTCATATTCATGTCTCTGAGTGACGTCTCAGATTAATCATGTTTCATATTCATGTGTGAGTGACGTCTCAGATTAATCATGTTTCATATTCATGTCTGAGTGACGTCTCAGATTAATCATGTTTCATATTCATGTCTGAGTGACGTCTCAGATTAATCATGTTTCATATTCATGTCTGAGTGACGTCTCAGATTAATCATGTTTCATATTCATGTGTGAGTGACGTCTCAGATTAATCATGTTTCATATTCGTGTCTCTGAGTGACGTCTCAGATTAATCATGTTTCATATTCATGTGTGAGTGACGTCTCAGATTAATCATGTTTCATATTCATGTTTGAGTGACGTCTCAGATTAATCATGTTTCATATTCATGTCTCTGAGTGACGTCTCAGATTAATCATGTTTCATATTCATGTTTGAGTGACGTCTCAGATTAATCATGTTTCATATTCATGTCTGAGTGACGTCTCAGATTAATCATGTTTCATATTCATGTCTGAGTGACGTCTCAGATTAATCATGTTTCATATTCATGTGTGAGTGACGTCTCAGATTAATCATGTTTCATATTCATGTCTCTGAGTGACGTCTCAGATTAATCATGTTTCATATTCATGTTTGAGTGACGTCTCAGATTAATCATGTTTCATATTCGTGTCTCTGAGTGACGTCTCACATTAATCATGTTTCATATTCATGTCTGAGTGACGTCTCAGATTAATCATGTTTCATATTCGTGTCTGAGTGACGTCTCACATTAATCATGTTTCATATTCGTGTCTCTGAGTGACGTCTCAGATTAATCATGTTTCATATTCATGTCTCTGAGTGACGTCTCAGATTAATCATGTTTCATATTCATGTCTCTGAGTGACGTCTCAGATTAATCATGTTTCATATTCATGTCTCTGAGTGACGTCTCACATTAATCATGTTTCATATTCATGTCTCTGAGTGACGTCTCAGATTAATCATGTTTCATATTCGTGTCTCTGAGTGACGTCTCACATTAATCATGTTTCATATTCATGTCTGAGTGACGTCTCAGATTAATCATGTTTCATATTCGTGTCTGAGTGACGTCTCAGATTAATCATGTTTCATATTCGTGTCTCTGAGTGACGTCTCAGATTAATCATGTTTCATATTCATGTCTCTGAGTGACGTCTCAGATTAATCATGTTTCATATTCATGTCTCTGAGTGACGTCTCACATTAATCATGTTTCATATTCGTGTCTCTGAGTGACGTCTCAGATTAATCATGTTTCATATTCATGTCTCTGAGTGACGTCTCAGATTAATCATGTTTCATATTCGTGTCTCTGAGTGACGTCTCAGATTAATCATGTTTCATATTCGTGTCTCTGAGTGACGTCTCAGATTAATCATGTTTCATATTCGTGTCTCTGAGTGACGTCTCAGATTAATCATGTTTCATATTCATGTCTCTGAGTGACGTCTCAGATTAATCATGTTTCATATTCGTGTCTCTGAGTGACGTCTCAGATTAATCATGTTTCATATTCATGTCTCTGAGTGACGTCTCACATTAATCATGTTTCATATTCGTGTCTCTGAGTGACGTCTCACATTAATCATGTTTCATATTCATGTTTGAGTGACGTCTCAGATTAATCATGTTTCATATTCGTGTCTCTGAGTGACGTCTCAGATTAATCATGTTTCATATTCATGTGTGAGTGACGTCTCAGATTAATCATGTTTCATATTCATGTTTGAGTGACGTCTCAGATTAATCATGTTTCATATTCATGTCTCTGAGTGACGTCTCAGATTAATCATGTTTCATATTCATGTTTGAGTGACGTCTCAGATTAATCATGTTTCATATTCATGTCTGAGTGACGTCTCAGATTAATCATGTTTCATATTCATGTCTGAGTGACGTCTCAGATTAATCATGTTTCATATTCATGTGTGAGTGACGTCTCAGATTAATCATGTTTCATATTCATGTCTCTGAGTGACGTCTCAGATTAATCATGTTTCATATTCATGTTTGAGTGACGTCTCAGATTAATCATGTTTCATATTCGTGTCTCTGAGTGACGTCTCACATTAATCATGTTTCATATTCATGTCTGAGTGACGTCTCAGATTAATCATGTTTCATATTCGTGTCTGAGTGACGTCTCACATTAATCATGTTTCATATTCGTGTCTCTGAGTGACGTCTCAGATTAATCATGTTTCATATTCATGTCTCTGAGTGACGTCTCAGATTAATCATGTTTCATATTCATGTCTCTGAGTGACGTCTCAGATTAATCATGTTTCATATTCATGTCTCTGAGTGACGTCTCACATTAATCATGTTTCATATTCATGTCTCTGAGTGACGTCTCAGATTAATCATGTTTCATATTCGTGTCTCTGAGTGACGTCTCACATTAATCATGTTTCATATTCATGTCTGAGTGACGTCTCAGATTAATCATGTTTCATATTCGTGTCTGAGTGACGTCTCAGATTAATCATGTTTCATATTCGTGTCTCTGAGTGACGTCTCAGATTAATCATGTTTCATATTCATGTCTCTGAGTGACGTCTCAGATTAATCATGTTTCATATTCATGTCTCTGAGTGACGTCTCACATTAATCATGTTTCATATTCGTGTCTCTGAGTGACGTCTCAGATTAATCATGTTTCATATTCATGTCTCTGAGTGACGTCTCAGATTAATCATGTTTCATATTCGTGTCTCTGAGTGACGTCTCAGATTAATCATGTTTCATATTCATGTCTCTGAGTGACGTCTCAGATTAATCATGTTTCATATTCGTGTCTCTGAGTGACGTCTCAGATTAATCATGTTTCATATTCATGTCTCTGAGTGACGTCTCAGATTAATCATGTTTCATATTCGTGTCTCTGAGTGACGTCTCAGATTAATCATGTTTCATATTCATGTCTCTGAGTGACGTCTCACATTAATCATGTTTCATATTCGTGTCTCTGAGTGACGTCTCACATTAATCATGTTTCATATTCATGTTTGAGTGACGTCTCAGATTAATCATGTTTCATATTCGTGTCTCTGAGTGACGTCTCAGATTAATCATGTTTCATATTCTTGTCTCTGAGTGACGTCTCAGATTAATCATGTTTCATATTCGTGTCTCTGAGTGACGTCTCAGATTAATCATGTTTCATATTCATGTCTCTGAGTGACGTCTCAGATTAATCATGTTTCATATTCATGTCTCTGAGTGACGTCTCAGATTAATCATGTTTCATATTCGTGTCTCTGAGTGACGTCTCAGATTAATCATGTTTCATATTCATGTCTCTGAGTGACGTCTCAGATTAATCATGTTTCATATTCATGTCTCTGAGTGACGTCTCAGATTAATCATGTTTCATATTCGTGTCTCTGAGTGACGTCTCAGATTAATCATGTTTCATATTCATGTCTCTGAGTGACGTCTCACATTAATCATGTTTCATATTCGTGTCTCTGAGTGACGTCTCACATTAATCATGTTTCATATTCATGTTTGAGTGACGTCTCAGATTAATCATGTTTCATATTCATGTCTGAGTGACGTCTCAGATTAATCATGTTTCATATTCATGTCTGAGTGACGTCTCAGATTAATCATGTTTCATATTCATGTCTGAGTGACGTCTCAGATTAATCATGTTTCATATTCATGTCTGAGTGACGTCTCAGATTAATCATGTTTCATATTCATGTCTGAGTGACGTCTCAGATTAATCATGTTTCATATTCATGTGTGAGTGACGTCTCAGATTAATCATGTTTCATATTCATGTCTCTGAGTGACGTCTCAGATTAATCATGTTTCATATTCATGTTTGAGTGACGTCTCAGATTAATCATGTTTCATATTCGTGTCTCTGAGTGACGTCTCACATTAATCATGTTTCATATTCATGTCTGAGTGACGTCTCAGATTAATCATGTTTCATATTCGTGTCTGAGTGACGTCTCACATTAATCATGTTTCATATTCGTGTCTCTGAGTGACGTCTCAGATTAATCATGTTTCATATTC
Organism: Anarhichas minor; assembly: GCF_050575085.1. Lineage (NCBI taxonomy): Eukaryota > Metazoa > Chordata > Actinopteri > Perciformes > Anarhichadidae > Anarhichas > Anarhichas minor. The sequence continues at coordinate 27,592 of NW_027466545.1, read as the reverse complement.
ATGTCTCTGAGTGACGTCTCAGATTAATCATGTTTCATATTCATGTCTCTGAGTGACGTCTCACATTAATCATGTTTCATATTCATGTCTCTGAGTGACGTCTCAGATTAATCATGTTTCATATTCGTGTCTCTGAGTGACGTCTCACATTAATCATGTTTCATATTCATGTCTGAGTGACGTCTCAGATTAATCATGTTTCATATTCGTGTCTGAGTGACGTCTCAGATTAATCATGTTTCATATTCGTGTCTCTGAGTGACGTCTCAGATTAATCATGTTTCATATTCATGTCTCTGAGTGACGTCTCAGATTAATCATGTTTCATATTCATGTCTCTGAGTGACGTCTCACATTAATCATGTTTCATATTCGTGTCTCTGAGTGACGTCTCAGATTAATCATGTTTCATATTCATGTCTCTGAGTGACGTCTCAGATTAATCATGTTTCATATTCATGTCTCTGAGTGACGTCTCAGATTAATCATGTTTCATATTCATGTCTCTGAGTGACGTCTCAGATTAATCATGTTTCATATTCATGTCTCTGAGTGACGTCTCAGATTAATCATGTTTCATATTCGTGTCTCTGAGTGACGTCTCAGATTAATCATGTTTCATATTCGTGTCTCTGAGTGACGTCTCAGATTAATCATGTTTCATATTCGTGTCTCTGAGTGACGTCTCACATTAATCATGTTTCATATTCGTGTCTCTGAGTGACGTCTCACATTAATCATGTTTCATATTCATGTTTGAGTGACGTCTCAGATTAATCATGTTTCATATTCATGTCTGAGTGACGTCTCAGATTAATCATGTTTCATATTCATGTCTGAGTGACGTCTCAGATTAATCATGTTTCATATTCATGTCTGAGTGACGTCTCAGATTAATCATGTTTCATATTCATGTCTGAGTGACGTCTCAGATTAATCATGTTTCATATTCATGTCTGAGTGACGTCTCAGATTAATCATGTTTCATATTCATGTCTCTGAGTGACGTCTCACATTAATCATGTTTCATATTCGTGTCTCTGAGTGACGTCTCAGATTAATCATGTTTCATATTCGTGTCTCTGAGTGACGTCTCAAATTAATCATGTTTCATATTCGTGTCTCTGAGTGACGTCTCACATTAATCATGTTTCATATTCGTGTCTCTGAGTGATGTCTCACATTAATCATGTTTCATATTCGTGTCTCTGAGTGACGTCTCACATTAATCATGTTTCATATTCGTGTCTCTGAGTGACGTCTCACATTAATCATGTTTCATATTCGTGTCTCTGAGTGACGTCTCAGATTAATCATGTTTCATATTCGTGTCTCTGAGTGACGTCTCAAATTAATCATGTTTCATATTCGTGTCTCTGAGTGACGTCTCACATTAATCATGTTTCATATTCGTGTCTGAGTGACGTCTCAGATTAATCATGTTTCATATTCATGTCTGAGTGACGTCTCAGATTAATCATGTTTCATATTCATGTCTGAGTGACGTCTCAGATTAATCATGTTTCATATTCGTGTCTCTGAGTGACGTCTCAAATTAATCATGTTTCATATTCGTGTCTCTGAGTGACGTCTCACATTAATCATGTTTCATATTCGTGTCTCTGAGTGACGTCTCACATTAATCATGTTTCATATTCGTGTCTCTGAGTGACGTCTCACATTAATCATGTTTCATATTCGTGTCTCTGAGTGACGTCTCACATTAATCATGTTTCATATTCGTGTCTCTGAGTGACGTCTCACATTAATCATGTTTCATATTCGTGTCTCTGAGTGACGTCTCACATTAATCATGTTTCATATTCGTGTCTCTGAGTGACGTCTCAAATTAATCATGTTTCATATTCGTGTCTCTGAGTGACGTCTCAAATTAATCATGTTTCATATTCGTGTCTCTGAGTGACGTCTCACATTAATCATGTTTCATATTCGTGTCTCTGAGTGACGTCTCACATTAATCATGTTTCATATTCGTGTCTCTGAGTGACGTCTCACATTAATCATGTTTCATATTCGTGTCTCTGAGTGACGTCTCACATTAATCATGTTTCATATTCGTGTCTCTGAGTGACGTCTCACATTAATCATGTTTCATATTCGTGTCTCTGAGTGACGTCTCACATTAATCATGTTTCATATTCGTGTCTCTGAGTGACGTCTCAAATTAATCATGTTTCATATTCGTGTCTCTGAGTGACGTCTCACATTAATCATGTTTCATATTCGTGTCTCTGAGTGACGTCTCACATTAATCATGTTTCATATTCGTGTCTGAGTGACGTCTCAGATTAATCATGTTTCATATTCATGTCTGAGTGACGTCTCAGATTAATCATGTTTCATATTCATGTCTGAGTGACGTCTCAGATTAATCATGTTTCATATTCATGTCTGAGTGACGTCTCAGATTAATCATGTTTCATATTCGTGTCTCTGAGTGACGTCTCACATTAATCATGTTTCATATTCGTGTCTCTGAGTGACGTCTCAGATTAATCATGTTTCATATTCATGTCTCTGAGTGACGTCTCAGATTAATCATGTTTCATATTCATGTCTGAGTGACGTCTCAGATTAATCATGTTTCATATTCATGTCTGAGTGACGTCTCAGATTAATCATGTTTCATATTCATGTCTGAGTGACGTCTCAGATTAATCATGTTTCATATTCATGTCTGAGTGACGTCTCAGATTAATCATGTTTCATATTCATGTCTGAGTGACGTCTCAGATTAATCATGTTTCATATTCATGTCTGAGTGACGTCTCAGATTAATCATGTTTCATATTCATGTCTGAGTGACGTCTCACATTAATCATGTTTCATATTCATGTCTGAGTGACGTCTCACATTAATCATGTTTCATATTCGTGTCTCTGAGTGACGTCTCACATTAATCATGTTTCATATTCATGTCTGAGTGACGTCTCAGATTAATCATGTTTCATATTCATGTCTGAGTGACGTCTCAGATTAATCATGTTTCATATTCATGTCTGAGTGACGTCTCAGATTAATCATGTTTCATATTCATGTCTGAGTGACGTCTCAGATTAATCATGTTTCATATTCATGTCTGAGTGACGTCTCAGATTAATCATGTTTCATATTCATGTCTGAGTGACGTCTCAGATTAATCATGTTTCATATTCATGTCTGAGTGACGTCTCAGATTAATCATGTTTCATATTCATGTCTGAGTGACGTCTCAGATTAATCATGTTTCATATTCATGTCTGAGTGACGTCTCAGATTAATCATGTTTCATATTCATGTCTGAGTGACGTCTCACATTAATCATGTTTCATATTCATGTCTGAGTGACGTCTCACATTAATCATGTTTCATATTCATGTCTGAGTGACGTCTCACATTAATCATGTTTCATATTCATGTCTGAGTGACGTCTCAGATTAATCATGTTTCATATTCATGTCTGAGTGACGTCTCAGATTAATCATGTTTCATATTCATGTCTGAGTGACGTCTCACATTAATCATGTTTCATATTCATGTCTGAGTGACGTCTCATATTAATCATGTTTCATATTCATGTCTGAGTGACGTCTCAGATTAATCATGTTTCATATTCATGTCTGAGTGACGTCTCACATTAATCATGTTTCATATTCATGTCTGAGTGACGTCTCACATTAATCATGTTTCATATTCATGTCTGAGTGACGTCTCAGATTAATCATGTTTCATATTCATGTCTGAGTGACGTCTCAGATTAATCATGTTTCATATTCGTGTCTCTGAGTGACGTCTCAGATTAATCATGTTTCATATTCGTGTCTCTGAGTGACGTCTCAGATTAATCATGTTTCATATTCATGTCTGAGTGACGTCTCAGATTAATCATGTTTCATATTCGTGTCTCTGAGTGACGTCTCAGATTAATCATGTTTCATATTCATGTCTCTGAGTGACGTCTCAGATTAATCATGTTTCATATTCATGTCTGAGTGACGTCTCAGATTAATCATGTTTCATATTCGTGTCTCTGAGTGACGTCTCAGATTAATCATGTTTCATATTCATGTCTCTGAGTGACGTCTCAGATTAATCATGTTTCATATTCATGTCTGAGTGACGTCTCAGATTAATCATGTTTCATATTCATGTGTGAGTGACGTCTCAGATTAATCATGTTTCATATTCATGTCTGAGTGACGTCTCAGATTAATCATGTTTCATATTCATGTCTGAGTGACGTCTCAGATTAATCATGTTTCATATTCATGTCTGAGTGACGTCTCAGATTAATCATGTTTCATATTCATGTGTGAGTGACGTCTCAGATTAATCATGTTTCATATTCGTGTCTCTGAGTGACGTCTCAGATTAATCATGTTTCATATTCATGTGTGAGTGACGTCTCAGATTAATCATGTTTCATATTCATGTTTGAGTGACGTCTCAGATTAATCATGTTTCATATTCATGTCTCTGAGTGACGTCTCAGATTAATCATGTTTCATATTCATGTTTGAGTGACGTCTCAGATTAATCATGTTTCATATTCATGTCTGAGTGACGTCTCAGATTAATCATGTTTCATATTCATGTCTGAGTGACGTCTCAGATTAATCATGTTTCATATTCATGTGTGAGTGACGTCTCAGATTAATCATGTTTCATATTCATGTCTCTGAGTGACGTCTCAGATTAATCATGTTTCATATTCATGTTTGAGTGACGTCTCAGATTAATCATGTTTCATATTCGTGTCTCTGAGTGACGTCTCACATTAATCATGTTTCATATTCATGTCTGAGTGACGTCTCAGATTAATCATGTTTCATATTCGTGTCTGAGTGACGTCTCACATTAATCATGTTTCATATTCGTGTCTCTGAGTGACGTCTCAGATTAATCATGTTTCATATTCATGTCTCTGAGTGACGTCTCAGATTAATCATGTTTCATATTCATGTCTCTGAGTGACGTCTCACATTAATCATGTTTCATATTCATGTCTCTGAGTGACGTCTCAGATTAATCATGTTTCATATTCGTGTCTCTGAGTGACGTCTCACATTAATCATGTTTCATATTCATGTCTGAGTGACGTCTCAGATTAATCATGTTTCATATTCGTGTCTGAGTGACGTCTCAGATTAATCATGTTTCATATTCGTGTCTCTGAGTGACGTCTCAGATTAATCATGTTTCATATTCATGTCTCTGAGTGACGTCTCAGATTAATCATGTTTCATATTCATGTCTCTGAGTGACGTCTCACATTAATCATGTTTCATATTCGTGTCTCTGAGTGACGTCTCAGATTAATCATGTTTCATATTCATGTCTCTGAGTGACGTCTCAGATTAATCATGTTTCATATTCATGTCTCTGAGTGACGTCTCAGATTAATCATGTTTCATATTCATGTCTCTGAGTGACGTCTCAGATTAATCATGTTTCATATTCATGTCTCTGAGTGACGTCTCAGATTAATCATGTTTCATATTCATGTCTCTGAGTGACGTCTCAGATTAATCATGTTTCATATTCGTGTCTCTGAGTGACGTCTCAGATTAATCATGTTTCATATTCGTGTCTCTGAGTGACGTCTCAGATTAATCATGTTTCATATTCATGTCTCTGAGTGACGTCTCAGATTAATCATGTTTCATATTCGTGTCTCTGAGTGACGTCTCAGATTAATCATGTTTCATATTCATGTCTCTGAGTGACGTCTCAGATTAATCATGTTTCATATTCGTGTCTCTGAGTGACGTCTCAGATTAATCATGTTTCATATTCATGTCTCTGAGTGACGTCTCACATTAATCATGTTTCATATTCGTGTCTCTGAGTGACGTCTCACATTAATCATGTTTCATATTCGTGTCTCTGAGTGACGTCTCACATTAATCATGTTTCATATTCATGTTTGAGTGACGTCTCAGATTAATCATGTTTCATATTCATGTCTGAGTGACGTCTCAGATTAATCATGTTTCATATTCATGTCTGAGTGACGTCTCAGATTAATCATGTTTCATATTCATGTCTGAGTGACGTCTCAGATTAATCATGTTTCATATTCATGTCTGAGTGACGTCTCAGATTAATCATGTTTCATATTCATGTCTGAGTGACGTCTCAGATTAATCATGTTTCATATTCATGTCTCTGAGTGACGTCTCACATTAATCATGTTTCATATTCGTGTCTCTGAGTGACGTCTCAGATTAATCATGTTTCATATTCGTGTCTCTGAGTGACGTCTCAAATTAATCATGTTTCATATTCGTGTCTCTGAGTGACGTCTCACATTAATCATGTTTCATATTCGTGTCTCTGAGTGACGTCTCACATTAATCATGTTTCATATTCGTGTCTCTGAGTGACGTCTCACATTAATCATGTTTCATATTCGTGTCTCTGAGTGACGTCTCAGATTAATCATGTTTCATATTCGTGTCTCTGAGTGACGTCTCAAATTAATCATGTTTCATATTCGTGTCTCTGAGTGACGTCTCACATTAATCATGTTTCATATTCGTGTCTGAGTGACGTCTCAGATTAATCATGTTTCATATTCATGTCTGAGTGACGTCTCAGATTAATCATGTTTCATATTCATGTCTGAGTGACGTCTCAGATTAATCATGTTTCATATTCGTGTCTCTGAGTGACGTCTCAAATTAATCATGTTTCATATTCGTGTCTCTGAGTGACGTCTCACATTAATCATGTTTCATATTCGTGTCTCTGAGTGACGTCTCACATTAATCATGTTTCATATTCGTGTCTCTGAGTGACGTCTCACATTAATCATGTTTCATATTCGTGTCTCTGAGTGACGTCTCACATTAATCATGTTTCATATTCGTGTCTCTGAGTGACGTCTCACATTAATCATGTTTCATATTCGTGTCTCTGAGTGACGTCTCACATTAATCATGTTTCATATTCGTGTCTCTGAGTGACGTCTCAAATTAATCATGTTTCATATTCGTGTCTCTGAGTGACGTCTCACATTAATCATGTTTCATATTCGTGTCTCTGAGTGACGTCTCACATTAATCATGTTTCATATTCGTGTCTCTGAGTGACGTCTCACATTAATCATGTTTCATATTCGTGTCTGAGTGACGTCTCAGATTAATCATGTTTCATATTCATGTCTGAGTGACGTCTCAGATTAATCATGTTTCATATTCATGTCTGAGTGACGTCTCAGATTAATCATGTTTCATATTCATGTCTGAGTGACGTCTCAGATTAATCATGTTTCATATTCGTGTCTCTGAGTGACGTCTCACATTAATCATGTTTCATATTCATGTCTCTGAGTGACGTCTCACATTAATCATGTTTCATATTCATGTCTGAGTGACGTCTCAGATTAATCATGTTTCATATTCATGTCTGAGTGACGTCTCAGATTAATCATGTTTCATATTCATGTCTGAGTGACGTCTCAGATTAATCATGTTTCATATTCATGTCTGAGTGACGTCTCAGATTAATCATGTTTCATATTCATGTCTGAGTGACGTCTCAGATTAATCATGTTTCATATTCATGTCTGAGTGACGTCTCACATTAATCATGTTTCATATTCGTGTCTGAGTGACGTCTCAGATTAATCATGTTTCATATTCATGTCTGAGTGACGTCTCAGATTAATCATGTTTCATATTCATGTCTGAGTGACGTCTCAGATTAATCATGTTTCATATTCATGTCTGAGTGACGTCTCAGATTAATCATGTTTCATATTCGTGTCTCTGAGTGACGTCTCAGATTAATCATGTTTCATATTCATGTCTCTGAGTGACGTCTCAGATTAATCATGTTTCATATTCATGTCTGAGTGACGTCTCAGATTAATCATGTTTCATATTCATGTCTGAGTGACGTCTCAGATTAATCATGTTTCATATTCATGTCTGAGTGACGTCTCAGATTAATCATGTTTCATATTCATGTCTGAGTGACGTCTCAGATTAATCATGTTTCATATTCATGTCTGAGTGACGTCTCAGATTAATCATGTTTCATATTCATGTCTGAGTGACGTCTCAGATTAATCATGTTTCATATTCATGTCTGAGTGACGTCTCACATTAATCATGTTTCATATTCATGTCTGAGTGACGTCTCACATTAATCATGTTTCATATTCGTGTCTCTGAGTGACGTCTCACATTAATCATGTTTCATATTCATGTTTGAGTGACGTCTCAGATTAATCATGTTTCATATTCATGTCTGAGTGACGTCTCAGATTAATCATGTTTCATATTCATGTCTGAGTGACGTCTCAGATTAATCATGTTTCATATTCATGTCTGAGTGACGTCTCAGATTAATCATGTTTCATATTCATGTCTGAGTGACGTCTCAGATTAATCATGTTTCATATTCATGTCTGAGTGACGTCTCAGATTAATCATGTTTCATATTCATGTCTGAGTGACGTCTCAGATTAATCATGTTTCATATTCATGTCTGAGTGACGTCTCAGATTAATCATGTTTCATATTCATGTCTGAGTGACGTCTCAGATTAATCATGTTTCATATTCATGTCTGAGTGACGTCTCACATTAATCATGTTTCATATTCATGTCTGAGTGACGTCTCATATTAATCATGTTTCATATTCATGTCTGAGTGACGTCTCACATTAATCATGTTTCATATTCATGTCTGAGTGACGTCTCAGATTAATCATGTTTCATATTCATGTCTGAGTGACGTCTCAGATTAATCATGTTTCATATTCATGTCTGAGTGACGTCTCACATTAATCATGTTTCATATTCATGTCTGAGTGACGTCTCATATTAATCATGTTTCATATTCATGTCTGAGTGACGTCTCAGATTAATCATGTTTCATATTCATGTCTGAGTGACGTCTCAGATTAATCATGTTTCATATTCATGTCTGAGTGACGTCTCACATTAATCATGTTTCATATTCATGTCTGAGTGACGTCTCAGATTAATCATGTTTCATATTCATGTCTGAGTGACGTCTCAGATTAATCATGTTTCATATTCATGTCTGAGTGACGTCTCAGATTAATCATGTTTCATATTCATGTCTGAGTGACGTCTCAGATTAATCATGTTTCATATTCATGTCTGAGTGACGTCTCAGATTAATCATGTTTCATATTCATGTCTGAGTGACGTCTCATATTAATCATGTTTCATATTCATGTCTGAGTGACGTCTCATATTAATCATGTTTCATATTCATGTCTGAGTGACGTCTCACATTAATCATGTTTCATATTCATGTCTCTGAGTGACGTCTCACATTAATCATGTTTCATATTCGTGTCTCTGAGTGACGTCTCACATTAATCATGTTTCATATTCATGTCTGAGTGACGTCTCAGATTAATCATGTTTCATATTCATGTCTGAGTGACGTCTCAGATTAATCATGTTTCATATTCATGTCTGAGTGACGTCTCATATTAATCATGTTTCATATTCGTGTCTCTGAGTGACGTCTCACATTAATCATGTTTCATATTCGTGTCTCTGAGTGACGTCTCAGATTAATCATGTTTCATATTCGTGTCTCTGAGTGACGTCTCAGATTAATCATGTTTCATATTCATGTCTCTGAGTGACGTCTCAGATTAATCATGTTTCATATTCATGTCTGAGTGACGTCTCAGATTAATCATGTTTCATATTCATGTCTCTGAGTGACGTCTCAGATTAATCATGTTTCATATTCATGTCTGAGTGACGTCTCAGATTAATCATGTTTCATATTCATGTCTCTGAGTGACGTCTCACATTAATCATGTTTCATATTCGTGTCTCTGAGTGACGTCTCACATTAATCATGTTTCATATTCGTGTCTCTGAGTGACGTCTCACATTAATCATGTTTCATATTCGTGTCTCTGAGTGACGTCTCACATTAATCATGTTTCATATTCGTGTCTCTGAGTGACGTCTCACATTAATCATGTTTCATATTCGTGTCTCTGAGTGACGTCTCACATTAATCATGTTTCATATTCGTGTCTCTGAGTGACGTCTCAGATTAATCATGTTTCATATTCATGTCTGAGTGACTTCTCAGATTAATCATGTTTCATATTCATGTCTGAGTGACGTCTCAGATTAATCATGTTTCATATTCATGTCTGAGTGACGTCTCAGATTAATCATGTTTCATATTCATGTCTGAGTGACGTCTCACATTAATCATGTTTCATATTCATGTCTGAGTGACGTCTCATATTAATCATGTTTCATATTCATGTCTGAGTGACGTCTCAGATTAATCATGTTTCATATTCATGTCTGAGTGACGTCTCAGATTAATCATGTTTCATATTCATGTCTGAGTGACGTCTCAGATTAATCATGTTTCATATTCATGTCTGAGTGACGTCTCAGATTAATCATGTTTCATATTCATGTCTGAGTGACGTCTCAGATTAATCATGTTTCATATTCATGTCTGAGTGACGTCTCAGATTAATCATGTTTCATATTCATGTCTGAGTGACGTCTCAGATTAATCATGTTTCATATTCATGTCTGAGTGACGTCTCATATTAATCATGTTTCATATTCATGTCTGAGTGACGTCTCAGATTAATCATGTTTCATATTCATGTCTGAGTGACGTCTCACATTAATCATGTTTCATATTCATGTCTGAGTGACGTCTCAGATTAATCATGTTTCATATTCATGTCTGAGTGACGTCTCAGATTAATCATGTTTCATATTCATGTCTGAGTGACGTCTCATATTAATCATGTTTCATATTCATGTCTGAGTGACGTCTCAGATTAATCATGTTTCATATTCATGTCTGAGTGACGTCTCATATTAATCATGTTTCATATTCATGTCTGAGTGACGTCTCAGATTAATCATGTTTCATATTCATGTCTGAGTGACGTCTCAGATTAATCATGTTTCATATTCATGTCTGAGTGACGTCTCATATTAATCATGTTTCATATTCATGTCTGAGTGACGTCTCAGATTAATCATGTTTCATATTCATGTCTGAGTGACGTCTCAGATTAATCATGTTTCATATTCATGTCTGAGTGACGTCTCACATTAATCATGTTTCATATTCATGTCTGAGTGACGTCTCAGATTAATCATGTTTCATATTCATGTCTGAGTGACGTCTCAGATTAATCATGTTTCATATTCATGTCTCTGAGTGACGTCTCAGATTAATCATGTTTCATATTCATGTCTGAGTGACGTCTCACATTAATCATGTTTCATATTCATGTCTGAGTGACGTCTCATATTAATCATGTTTCATATTCATGTCTCTGAGTGACGTCTCAGATTAATCATGTTTCATATTCATGTCTGAGTGACGTCTCACATTAATCATGTTTCATATTCATGTCTGAGTGACGTCTCACATTAATCATGTTTCATATTCATGTCTGAGTGACGTCTCAGATTAATCATGTTTCATATTCATGTCTGAGTGACGTCTCAGATTAATCATGTTTCATATTCATGTCTGAGTGACGTCTCATATTAATCATGTTTCATATTCGTGTCTCTGAGTGACGTCTCAGGTTAATCATGTTTCATATTCATGTCTGAGTGACGTCTCAGATTAATCATGTTTCATATTCATGTCTGAGTGACGTCTCACATTAATCATGTTTCATATTCGTGTCTCTGAGTGACGTCTCACATTAATCATGTTTCATATTCGTGTCTCTGAGTGACGTCTCACATTAATCATGTTTCATATTCATGTCTGAGTGACGTCTCAGATTAATCATGTTTCATATTCATGTCTGAGTGACGTCTCATATTAATCATGTTTCATATTCATGTCTGAGTGACGTCTCAGATTAATCATGTTTCATATTCATGTCTGAGTGACGTCTCAGATTAATCATGTTTCATATTCATGTCTGAGTGACGTCTCAGATTAATCATGTTTCATATTCATGTCTCTGAGTGACGTCTCATATTAATCATGTTTCATATTCATGTCTCTGAGTGACGTCTCAGATTAATCATGTTTCATATTCATGTCTGAGTGACGTCTCACATTAATCATGTTTCATATTCATGTCTGAGTGACGTCTCAGATTAATCATGTTTCATATTCGTGTCTGAGTGACGTCTCAGATTAATCATGTTTCATATTCGTGTCTCTGAGTGACGTCTCAGATTAATCATGTTTCATATTCATGTCTCTGAGTGACGTCTCAGATTAATCATGTTTCATATTCATGTCTCTGAGTGACGTCTCACATTAATCATGTTTCATATTCGTGTCTCTGAGTGACGTCTCAGATTAATCATGTTTCATATTCATGTCTCTGAGTGACGTCTCAGATTAATCATGTTTCATATTCATGTCTCTGAGTGACGTCTCAGATTAATCATGTTTCATATTCATGTCTCTGAGTGACGTCTCAGATTAATCATGTTTCATATTCATGTCTCTGAGTGACGTCTCAGATTAATCATGTTTCATATTCATGTCTCTGAGTGACGTCTCAGATTAATCATGTTTCATATTCATGTCTCTGAGTGACGTCTCAGATTAATCATGTTTCATATTCGTGTCTCTGAGTGACGTCTCAGATTAATCATGTTTCATATTCGTGTCTCTGAGTGACGTCTCAGATTAATCATGTTTCATATTCATGTCTCTGAGTGACGTCTCAGATTAATCATGTTTCATATTCGTGTCTCTGAGTGACGTCTCAGATTAATCATGTTTCATATTCATGTCTCTGAGTGACGTCTCAGATTAATCATGTTTCATATTCGTGTCTCTGAGTGACGTCTCAGATTAATCATGTTTCATATTCATGTCTCTGAGTGACGTCTCACATTAATCATGTTTCATATTCGTGTCTCTGAGTGACGTCTCACATTAATCATGTTTCATATTCGTGTCTCTGAGTGACGTCTCACATTAATCATGTTTCATATTCATGTTTGAGTGACGTCTCAGATTAATCATGTTTCATATTCATGTCTGAGTGACGTCTCAGATTAATCATGTTTCATATTCATGTCTGAGTGACGTCTCAGATTAATCATGTTTCATATTCATGTCTGAGTGACGTCTCAGATTAATCATGTTTCATATTCATGTCTGAGTGACGTCTCAGATTAATCATGTTTCATATTCATGTCTGAGTGACGTCTCAGATTAATCATGTTTCATATTCATGTCTCTGAGTGACGTCTCACATTAATCATGTTTCATATTCGTGTCTCTGAGTGACGTCTCAGATTAATCATGTTTCATATTCGTGTCTCTGAGTGACGTCTCAAATTAATCATGTTTCATATTCGTGTCTCTGAGTGACGTCTCACATTAATCATGTTTCATATTCGTGTCTCTGAGTGACGTCTCACATTAATCATGTTTCATATTCGTGTCTCTGAGTGACGTCTCACATTAATCATGTTTCATATTCGTGTCTCTGAGTGACGTCTCAGATTAATCATGTTTCATATTCGTGTCTCTGAGTGACGTCTCAAATTAATCATGTTTCATATTCGTGTCTCTGAGTGACGTCTCACATTAATCATGTTTCATATTCGTGTCTGAGTGACGTCTCAGATTAATCATGTTTCATATTCATGTCTGAGTGACGTCTCAGATTAATCATGTTTCATATTCATGTCTGAGTGACGTCTCAGATTAATCATGTTTCATATTCGTGTCTCTGAGTGACGTCTCAAATTAATCATGTTTCATATTCGTGTCTCTGAGTGACGTCTCACATTAATCATGTTTCATATTCGTGTCTCTGAGTGACGTCTCACATTAATCATGTTTCATATTCGTGTCTCTGAGTGACGTCTCACATTAATCATGTTTCATATTCGTGTCTCTGAGTGACGTCTCACATTAATCATGTTTCATATTCGTGTCTCTGAGTGACGTCTCACATTAATCATGTTTCATATTCGTGTCTCTGAGTGACGTCTCACATTAATCATGTTTCATATTCGTGTCTCTGAGTGACGTCTCAAATTAATCATGTTTCATATTCGTGTCTCTGAGTGACGTCTCACATTAATCATGTTTCATATTCGTGTCTCTGAGTGACGTCTCACATTAATCATGTTTCATATTCGTGTCTCTGAGTGACGTCTCACATTAATCATGTTTCATATTCGTGTCTGAGTGACGTCTCAGATTAATCATGTTTCATATTCATGTCTGAGTGACGTCTCAGATTAATCATGTTTCATATTCATGTCTGAGTGACGTCTCAGATTAATCATGTTTCATATTCATGTCTGAGTGACGTCTCAGATTAATCATGTTTCATATTCGTGTCTCTGAGTGACGTCTCACATTAATCATGTTTCATATTCATGTCTCTGAGTGACGTCTCACATTAATCATGTTTCATATTCATGTCTGAGTGACGTCTCAGATTAATCATGTTTCATATTCATGTCTGAGTGACGTCTCAGATTAATCATGTTTCATATTCATGTCTGAGTGACGTCTCAGATTAATCATGTTTCATATTCATGTCTGAGTGACGTCTCAGATTAATCATGTTTCATATTCATGTCTGAGTGACGTCTCAGATTAATCATGTTTCATATTCATGTCTGAGTGACGTCTCACATTAATCATGTTTCATATTCGTGTCTGAGTGACGTCTCAGATTAATCATGTTTCATATTCATGTCTGAGTGACGTCTCAGATTAATCATGTTTCATATTCATGTCTGAGTGACGTCTCAGATTAATCATGTTTCATATTCATGTCTGAGTGACGTCTCAGATTAATCATGTTTCATATTCGTGTCTCTGAGTGACGTCTCAGATTAATCATGTTTCATATTCATGTCTCTGAGTGACGTCTCAGATTAATCATGTTTCATATTCATGTCTGAGTGACGTCTCAGATTAATCATGTTTCATATTCATGTCTGAGTGACGTCTCAGATTAATCATGTTTCATATTCATGTCTGAGTGACGTCTCAGATTAATCATGTTTCATATTCATGTCTGAGTGACGTCTCAGATTAATCATGTTTCATATTCATGTCTGAGTGACGTCTCAGATTAATCATGTTTCATATTCATGTCTGAGTGACGTCTCAGATTAATCATGTTTCATATTCATGTCTGAGTGACGTCTCACATTAATCATGTTTCATATTCATGTCTGAGTGACGTCTCACATTAATCATGTTTCATATTCGTGTCTCTGAGTGACGTCTCACATTAATCATGTTTCATATTCATGTTTGAGTGACGTCTCAGATTAATCATGTTTCATATTCATGTCTGAGTGACGTCTCAGATTAATCATGTTTCATATTCATGTCTGAGTGACGTCTCAGATTAATCATGTTTCATATTCATGTCTGAGTGACGTCTCAGATTAATCATGTTTCATATTCATGTCTGAGTGACGTCTCAGATTAATCATGTTTCATATTCATGTCTGAGTGACGTCTCAGATTAATCATGTTTCATATTCATGTCTGAGTGACGTCTCAGATTAATCATGTTTCATATTCATGTCTGAGTGACGTCTCAGATTAATCATGTTTCATATTCATGTCTGAGTGACGTCTCAGATTAATCATGTTTCATATTCATGTCTGAGTGACGTCTCACATTAATCATGTTTCATATTCATGTCTGAGTGACGTCTCATATTAATCATGTTTCATATTCATGTCTGAGTGACGTCTCACATTAATCATGTTTCATATTCATGTCTGAGTGACGTCTCAGATTAATCATGTTTCATATTCATGTCTGAGTGACGTCTCAGATTAATCATGTTTCATATTCATGTCTGAGTGACGTCTCACATTAATCATGTTTCATATTCATGTCTGAGTGACGTCTCATATTAATCATGTTTCATATTCATGTCTGAGTGACGTCTCAGATTAATCATGTTTCATATTCATGTCTGAGTGACGTCTCACATTAATCATGTTTCATATTCATGTCTGAGTGACGTCTCATATTAATCATGTTTCATATTCATGTCTGAGTGACGTCTCAGATTAATCATGTTTCATATTCATGTCTGAGTGACGTCTCAGATTAATCATGTTTCATATTCATGTCTGAGTGACGTCTCAGATTAATCATGTTTCATATTCATGTCTGAGTGACGTCTCACATTAATCATGTTTCATATTCATGTCTGAGTGACGTCTCAGATTAATCATGTTTCATATTCATGTCTGAGTGACGTCTCAGATTAATCATGTTTCATATTCATGTCTGAGTGACGTCTCAGATTAATCATGTTTCATATTCATGTCTGAGTGACGTCTCAGATTAATCATGTTTCATATTCATGTCTGAGTGACGTCTCAGATTAATCATGTTTCATATTCATGTCTGAGTGACGTCTCATATTAATCATGTTTCATATTCATGTCTGAGTGACGTCTCACATTAATCATGTTTCATATTCATGTCTGAGTGACGTCTCACATTAATCATGTTTCATATTCATGTCTCTGAGTGACGTCTCACATTAATCATGTTTCATATTCGTGTCTCTGAGTGACGTCTCACATTAATCATGTTTCATATTCATGTCTGAGTGACGTCTCAGATTAATCATGTTTCATATTCATGTCTGAGTGACGTCTCAGATTAATCATGTTTCATATTCATGTCTGAGTGACGTCTCATATTAATCATGTTTCATATTCGTGTCTCTGAGTGACGTCTCACATTAATCATGTTTCATATTCGTGTCTCTGAGTGACGTCTCAGATTAATCATGTTTCATATTCGTGTCTCTGAGTGACGTCTCAGATTAATCATGTTTCATATTCATGTCTCTGAGTGACGTCTCAGATTAATCATGTTTCATATTCATGTCTGAGTGACGTCTCAGATTAATCATGTTTCATATTCATGTCTCTGAGTGACGTCTCAGATTAATCATGTTTCATATTCATGTCTGAGTGACGTCTCAGATTAATCATGTTTCATATTCATGTCTCTGAGTGACGTCTCACATTAATCATGTTTCATATTCGTGTCTCTGAGTGACGTCTCACATTAATCATGTTTCATATTCGTGTCTCTGAGTGACGTCTCACATTAATCATGTTTCATATTCGTGTCTCTGAGTGACGTCTCACATTAATCATGTTTCATATTCGTGTCTCTGAGTGACGTCTCACATTAATCATGTTTCATATTCGTGTCTCTGAGTGACGTCTCACATTAATCATGTTTCATATTCGTGTCTCTGAGTGACGTCTCAGATTAATCATGTTTCATATTCATGTCTGAGTGACTTCTCAGATTAATCATGTTTCATATTCATGTCTGAGTGACGTCTCAGATTAATCATGTTTCATATTCATGTCTGAGTGACGTCTCAGATTAATCATGTTTCATATTCATGTCTGAGTGACGTCTCACATTAATCATGTTTCATATTCATGTCTGAGTGACGTCTCATATTAATCATGTTTCATATTCATGTCTGAGTGACGTCTCAGATTAATCATGTTTCATATTCATGTCTGAGTGACGTCTCAGATTAATCATGTTTCATATTCATGTCTGAGTGACGTCTCAGATTAATCATGTTTCATATTCATGTCTGAGTGACGTCTCAGATTAATCATGTTTCATATTCATGTCTGAGTGACGTCTCAGATTAATCATGTTTCATATTCATGTCTGAGTGACGTCTCAGATTAATCATGTTTCATATTCATGTCTGAGTGACGTCTCAGATTAATCATGTTTCATATTCATGTCTGAGTGACGTCTCATATTAATCATGTTTCATATTCATGTCTGAGTGACGTCTCAGATTAATCATGTTTCATATTCATGTCTGAGTGACGTCTCAGATTAATCATGTTTCATATTCATGTCTGAGTGACGTCTCAGATTAATCATGTTTCATATTCATGTCTGAGTGACGTCTCAGATTAATCATGTTTCATATTCATGTCTGAGTGACGTCTCATATTAATCATGTTTCATATTCATGTCTGAGTGACGTCTCAGATTAATCATGTTTCATATTCATGTCTGAGTGACGTCTCATATTAATCATGTTTCATATTCATGTCTGAGTGACGTCTCAGATTAATCATGTTTCATATTCATGTCTGAGTGACGTCTCAGATTAATCATGTTTCATATTCATGTCTGAGTGACGTCTCATATTAATCATGTTTCATATTCATGTCTGAGTGACGTCTCAGATTAATCATGTTTCATATTCATGTCTGAGTGACGTCTCAGATTAATCATGTTTCATATTCATGTCTGAGTGACGTCTCACATTAATCATGTTTCATATTCATGTCTGAGTGACGTCTCAGATTAATCATGTTTCATATTCATGTCTGAGTGACGTCTCAGATTAATCATGTTTCATATTCATGTCTCTGAGTGACGTCTCAGATTAATCATGTTTCATATTCATGTCTGAGTGACGTCTCACATTAATCATGTTTCATATTCATGTCTGAGTGACGTCTCATATTAATCATGTTTCATATTCATGTCTCTGAGTGACGTCTCAGATTAATCATGTTTCATATTCATGTCTGAGTGACGTCTCACATTAATCATGTTTCATATTCATGTCTGAGTGACGTCTCACATTAATCATGTTTCATATTCATGTCTGAGTGACGTCTCAGATTAATCATGTTTCATATTCATGTCTGAGTGACGTCTCAGATTAATCATGTTTCATATTCATGTCTGAGTGACGTCTCATATTAATCATGTTTCATATTCGTGTCTCTGAGTGACGTCTCAGGTTAATCATGTTTCATATTCATGTCTGAGTGACGTCTCAGATTAATCATGTTTCATATTCATGTCTGAGTGACGTCTCACATTAATCATGTTTCATATTCGTGTCTCTGAGTGACGTCTCACATTAATCATGTTTCATATTCGTGTCTCTGAGTGACGTCTCACATTAATCATGTTTCATATTCATGTCTGAGTGACGTCTCAGATTAATCATGTTTCATATTCATGTCTGAGTGACGTCTCATATTAATCATGTTTCATATTCATGTCTGAGTGACGTCTCAGATTAATCATGTTTCATATTCATGTCTGAGTGACGTCTCAGATTAATCATGTTTCATATTCATGTCTGAGTGACGTCTCAGATTAATCATGTTTCATATTCATGTCTCTGAGTGACGTCTCATATTAATCATGTTTCATATTCATGTCTCTGAGTGACGTCTCAGATTAATCATGTTTCATATTCATGTCTGAGTGACGTCTCACATTAATCATGTTTCATATTCATGTCTGAGTGACGTCTCAGATTAATCATGTTTCATATTCATGTCTGAGTGACGTCTCAGATTAATCATGTTTCATATTCATGTCTGAGTGACGTCTCATATTAATCATGTTTCATATTCATGTCTGAGTGACGTCTCAGATTAATCATGTTTCATATTCATGTCTGAGTGACGTCTCATATTAATCATGTTTCATATTCATGTCTGAGTGACGTCTCAGATTAATCATGTTTCATATTCATGTCTGAGTGACGTCTCATATTAATCATGTTTCATATTCATGTCTCTGAGTGACGTCTCAGATTAATCATGTTTCATATTCATGTCTGAGTGACGTCTCAGATTAATCATGTTTCATATTCATGTCTGAGTGACGTCTCAGATTAATCATGTTTCATATTCATGTCTGAGTGACGTCTCAGATTAATCATGTTTCATATTCATGTCTGAGTGACGTCTCAGATTAATCATGTTTCATATTCATGTCTGAGTGACGTCTCACATTAATCATGTTTCATATTCATGTCTGAGTGACGTCTCAGATTAATCATGTTTCATATTCATGTCTCTGAGTGACGTCTCAGATTAATCATGTTTCATATTCATGTCTGAGTGACGTCTCAGATTAATCATGTTTCATATTCATGTCTCTGAGTGACGTCTCAGATTAATCATGTTTCATATTCATGTCTGAGTGACGTCTCAGATTAATCATGTTTCATATTCATGTCTCTGAGTGACGTCTCAGATTAATCATGTTTCATATTCATGTCTGAGTGACGTCTCAGATTAATCATGTTTCATATTCATGTCTGAGTGACGTCTCACATTAATCATGTTTCATATTCATGTCTGAGTGACGTCTCAGATTAATCATGTTTCATATTCATGTCTGAGTGACGTCTCAGATTAATCATGTTTCATATTCATGTCTCTGAGTGACGTCTCAGATTAATCATGTTTCATATTCATGTCTGAGTGACGTCTCACATTAATCATGTTTCATATTCATGTCTGAGTGACGTCTCATATTAATCATGTTTCATATTCATGTCTCTGAGTGACGTCTCACATTAATCATGTTTCATATTCATGTCTGAGTGACGTCTCAGATTAATCATGTTTCATATTCATGTCTGAGTGACGTCTCACATTAATCATGTTTCATATTCATGTCTGAGTGACGTCTCACATTAATCATGTTTCATATTCATGTCTCTGAGTGACGTCTCACATTAATCATGTTTCATATTCATGTCTGAGTGACGTCTCACATTAATCATGTTTCATATTCATGTCTGAGTGACGTCTCAGATTAATCATGTTTCATATTCATGTCTGAGTGACGTCTCACATTAATCATGTTTCATATTCATGTCTGAGTGACGTCTCAGATTAATCATGTTTCATATTCATGTCTGAGTGACGTCTCAGATTAATCATGTTTCATATTCATGTCTGAGTGACGTCTCATATTAATCATGTTTCATATTCGTGTCTCTGAGTGACGTCTCAGGTTAATCATGTTTCATATTCATGTCTGAGTGACGTCTCAGATTAATCATGTTTCATATTCATGTCTGAATGACGTCTCAGATTAATCATGTTTCATATTCATGTCTGAGTGACGTCTCACATTAATCATGTTTCATATTCGTGTCTCTGAGTGACGTCTCACATTAATCATGTTTCATATTCGTGTCTCTGAGTGACGTCTCACATTAATCATGTTTCATATTCGTGTCTCTGAGTGACGTCTCACATTAATCATGTTTCATATTCGTGTCTCTGAGTGACGTCTCACATTAATCATGTTTCATATTCGTGTCTCTGAGTGACGTCTCAGATTAATCATGTTTTTAACATGTTCTGAGGAACGTTCTCTCTCGTGATGAAAGTTCTGTTAACTTACGAGTTCCTCCACACGTTTACATTTAGACAACAGATGACCTCTGATCTGCGCATTAATCCTTCATGTTGGAGCCGTGACGCACAGCTGGATGCTTCAGAACGCTGATATCTGAATTCTAAATCAACAGTAAAATGCTCTTCTCCATTTGTGTTCATTGTGTTTTAGGGAGTATTTGTTCAGGTAAAGATCAGAACGCACTCGTATTAGAAGTATTATACTATCGTTGTTTCGGACTCATGTGAGCCAAACGTTTACAATAACTCCAGAAAGTTCACATTTATTAATAAAACATGTTTTTATGGAGTTTCTCAGACTGTTGAAGTGAGACATGCTGAACAGCGAGGTCGAGAGGTCGAGAGGTCGAGAGGTCAGCTGATCAATAGACTGTAAACACATCGGAGCAGATCCCTTTGTTTGACTTCTGTGATTGTAAAGTATGAATATCAAGGCGTGACGACGGTTTCCTTGATTTTCTGATGTTTTGCAGAACAACTAGTTGATTGATGGCGAGAGCAGCGAGCAGGTTGCCGGATCATGGACGGGGCTGCTGGTTGCTGCGCTGCAACGGGAGCAGATGGGTCGTTCACCTGGTCCCCCGGTGGACCCGCTGTTTACTGCAGCGCATGTAAAAGTGCCTGAATAAAGTGCGTTTAATGCGGCCTGCAGTGTCTGAAATACATAAAGGTGTCAAGTGAAGGAGCCTTAATAGACCTGCTTAGGCTGGTAATTGCAGCAGTATTGTTTCCTTGTGATTAGGACACGAGCGCTCCCCGAGGACCCCCCATCCTTCAGCACCACCGTCTGCATTAGCCGGCTCTGCCCGGCTTTAATCTGCTCTCCCCTCAGGTATTTAGAATAAATCAATGGGAATACATGATTGTTTAATGATTTCTGGAGGAGCTCTCTTCGACCACATGCCGCATGATGTAGAATGACTAATTCCACTTTTCCCCTCATTGATCGGCGTGTGTTTGTGGGCCGGAGGACGCTGCGTGTAGACGTCGCTCACCGAGGGTTTTACAGACGAGAAGGTTATGAAATGCAGAAGAGCGAGAGAGTCCTCACGTCTACATGTGGAGCGATCGCATCCGCACCGCTCACCGTAAAAACAAGATGTGAACATTTCAATTCACCAAATGGCAGTTTATTGATCCCCACAGGGAGACATTCATCTGTTCCTGGCACAGAAAGGTCAGAGGTCACAGAGCCACAACCAATAAATATGCACTTTATTAGCAAAATATGGCAGAAAGAAGAAGAGCGAGGCTTTTACACCAAACCAGGAGAATCACCAGAAGAACATGAAGAACAACGTGGACTAGAAAACATCTCATTATATATTCAAGATGTATTACAAATACTACAGAAGGATTAAAGGGACACGAAGACATTAAAAGAAGCTTGAGGGAGGAGGAGCTAGTTGGATAGACGTCTGAATCAGAGTGTTATATTAGAATCTATCACAGGTGTTTCTTCAGACTCTGCTCCACCGGGGGACCACCAGGGGACCACCGGGGGACTACTAGGGGACCGCTGGGGGACCACCGGGGGACCGCCGGGGGACCACCAGGGGACCACCGGGGGACCACCGGGGGACTACTAGGGGACCGCCGGGGGACCACCGGGGGACTACAAGGGGACTGCCGGGGGACCACCGGGGGACTACTAGGGGACCACCGGGGGACTACTAGGGGACCGCCAGGGGACCACCGGGGGACTACTAGGGGACCACCGGGGGACCGCCGGGGGACCACTAGGGGACCGCCAGGGGACCACCGGGGGACTACCAGGGGACCGCCGGGGGACCACCACCAGGGGACCACCACAAGGGGACCACCGGGGGACCACTAGGGGACCGCCGTGGGACCACTGGGGGACCGCCGGGGGACCTGCAGGGGACCACTACCAGGGGACCGCCGGGGGACCTGCAGGGGACCATTACCAGGGGACCGCCGGGGGACCTGCAGGGGACCACTACCAGGGGACCGCCGGGGGACCTGCAGGGGACCATTACCAGGGGACCGCCGGGGGACCTGCAGCGTGTTGCTCCTCTCTTAGTTAAAGGTGATGTCATTAATCCTGCACTCTGATTGGCTCAGCTTTGACGGACACCTTAACTACAGTAGAAGCTGGTTAATGATGAGGCAGCCGGTGATGTTATTATTATATTATTATTAATATACATTTATTCTAAAGGACGAGCCTCCACCTTCCTGCAGCCTAATGTTATCCACTGATACAGCAATACAGTTACTATCATCATCATCACCATCACCAGACAATATGTAGTATTATTACTGTACTATTATTATGGGACTTCATATTTCTATACAATAATAACACATATTATTATTATGATACTGTTATTATATTATCATTACTATAGAATAACAATAAGAATACAAATATTATATTATGGATTCATGTTGAGCTTCCTTCTCTATTTAATTGTTTTGATATTTATTTATCTGCTTTAGTTTGAGTGGAGACGTAATGATTGTTCATAATCATCTGAATCATTATGTTTCATATGATTGTTCATAATAGTCTTCATCACACAGAAGAAACGTTCTTCACTGTTTTATTGATAAAAACAAATAATCAATTAACTTAGTAAATAATCAGCGATATTAAGATATTTGTGTGTTTTTGTGTAACTTCATAATATAATAATATATATGAAATACTTCTATTAAATCTATTTAGAGGAAATATTCACGTCTGTCTTTGATGTTTGTGGATCTGTTTCTGCTGACCCCCCCAGACCAGGTCTGCTTGTTTACCCACAATGCCACGGGGTCAGTGATGTCAGCCCTCCCGTGTGTGACGGAGACGATGACTCCTCTGCTGCTCGTTCCTCTTATTGGACTTTAATCACCATCAGCGTGTAACTGGTGTGTTTGATGAGATCAGTGGAATAGAATCGAGCCTTTTAAAGGATTACGGCGAGTTACAAACCAGTGTTCATGCTGAGCAGCAGCCGATGCAAATGTAATCCGGGAGAGGAGGAGAGAGAAGAGGACTCGTTGGGAATGCAAATGGTGCCTCGTCCCGCTTTTATGCTAATAACAGAAGATCAGAACATTTCAATGTATTCCTGTCTCGTTACAGTCGGGCTAAAAGCTTCTAAATCCCACCATTTACCAAATTAAACTAATTTCAAGTGCTTCCAAAAGGCACATCTGCCCCCCCCCCCCCCCGGCCTTTGAGAAGTGGGCTCTGCCAAAGCATTCAACATCCCATTGATCCTTGAATAGTCATGCCTGTCAGGGAGCCATATCAGCCATTATCATTCTAATGTTACGGCCTTTCTTGCTCCCTAATCTCATTTGCAACGATGCCGCAGCGTTTCACCAGCGCTGCACTTTCCTCAGCTTCTCAACAACGGCATTAAAGCCCCAATTTACATTAATGAAGTGCACATTTAATTAAGGAGGACGAGGTGGACACCAGGTGGACCAGACGGGTGGAGACGAGGTGGAGGAGACGGGTGGAGACGAGGTGGAGGAGACGAGGTGGAGGAGACGGGCGGAGACAGGAGGAGACGAGGTGGAGGAGACGGGGTGGAGGAGACGAGGTGGAGGAGACGAGGTGGAGGAGACGAGGTGGAAGAGACGAGGTGGAGGAGACGAGTGGAGGAGACGAGGTGGAGGAGACGAGGTGGAGGACACGAGGTGGACGAGACGGTTGGAGACGAGGTGGAGGAGACGAGGTGGAGGAGACGGGTGGAGACGAGGTGGAGGAGACGGGTGGAGACGAGGTGGAGGAGACGAGGTGGAGGAGACGGGTGGAAGAGACGAGGTGGAAGAGACGAGGTGGAAGAGACGAGGTGGAGGAGACGAGGTGGAGGAGACGAGTGGAGGAGACGAGGTGGAGGAGACGGGTGGAGGAGACGAGGTGGAGGAGACGGGTGGAGGAGACGAGGTGGAGGAGACGAGGTGGAAGAGACGAGGTGGAAGAGACGAGGTGGAGGAGACGAGGTGGAGGAGACGAGTGGAGGAGACGAGGTGGAGGAGACGGGTGGAGGAGACGAGGTGGAAGAGACGAGGTGGAGGAGACGAGGTGGAAGAGACGAGGTGGAAGAGACGAGGTGGAGGAGACGAGGTGGATGAGACGAGTGGAGGAGACGAGGTGGAGGAGACGGGTGGAGGAGAGGAGGTGGAGGAGACGGGTGGAGGAGACGAGGTGGACGAGACGAGGTGGACGAGACGGGTGGAGGAGACGAGGTGGAAGAGACGAGGTGGAGACGAGGTGGAGGAGACGAGGTGGAGGAGACGGGCGGAGACGAGGTGGAAGAGACGAGGTGGAGGAGACGAGGTGGAGGAGACGAGGTGGAGGAGACGAGTGGAGGAGACGAGGTGGAGGAGACGGGTGGAGGAGACGAGGTGGAAGAGACGAGGTGGAGGAGACGAGGTGGAGGAGACGAGGTGGAAGAGACGAGGTGGAAGAGACGAGGTGGAGGAGACGAGGTGGAAGAGACGAGTGGAGGAGACGAGGTGGAGGAGACGGGTGGAGGAGACGAGGGTGGACGAGACGAGGTGGACGAGACGGGTGGAGACGAGGTGGAGGAGACGAGGTGGAAGAGACGAGGTGGAGGAGACGGGTGGAGACGGGAGGAGACGAGGTGGGGGAGACGAGTGGAGGAGACGAGTGGAGGAGACGAGGTGGAGGAGACGAGGTGGAGGAGACGAGGTGGAGGACACGAGGTGGACGAGACGGTTGGAGACGAGGTGGAGGAGACGAGGTGGAGGAGACGGGGTGGAGACGAGGTGGAGGAGACGAGGTGGAGGAGACGGGTGGAAGAGACGAGGTGGAAGAGACGAGGTGGAGGAGACGAGGTGGAAGAGACGAGGGTGGAGGAGACGAGTGGAGGAGACGAGGTGGAGGAGACGGGTGGAGGAGACGAGGTGGAGGAGACGGGTGGAGGAGACGAGGTGGACGAGACGAGGTGGAGGAGACGAGGTGGAAGAGACGAGGTGGAGGAGACGAGGTGGAAGAGACGAGGTGGAGGAGACGGGTGGAGGAGACGAGGTGGAAGAGACGAGGTGGAGGAGACGAGGTGGAAGAGACGAAGTGGAGGAGACGAGGTGAAGAGACGAAGTGGAGGAGACGGGTGGAAGAGACGAGGTGGAGGAGACGAGGTGGAGGAGACGAGGTGAGGAGGAAAACAGTTATTTGTAAGTAATACAGATTAAATGTTGTTGTTAAACCCAAACTTCAATTTTCAGTAAAACAAGTGCAGTAATTCACTAGAAGGAAAGCAGGATTATGAGAAAGCAATGTCTACTTTGTCAATGTCAACGTTTGATGAATTATAAAACATTGAAAGTCAGATTATGACATCATGGGATGCATTTACTGTCTCTGCAGACGCTCCACTTACTAGCTTACATTAAACGTGACTTCCTGCAGACGAGAATTAGAAAACCTGCCGTCTTCTGCTGGGTGGCCTTCCAGTCTTTGTGTCCCACAGATGGGGGTGTTAGGAGGGGGGGGGGGTGTTAGTGGTCCAGGCCGGTCTCAGTTCGGAGGTCTTCAGAATAAGTGATGGTCTCTGGGGTGGAACAGTGAGGGGGGGGGGGGGGCAGACAAAGATCCGTCCGTGAAAAGGCAAAAGTTATAAATTCATCTATTTGCTCCCCGCTGACCTCGGCGCTCCTCTACCCACAATGCATCAGCCTGTCACAACACTGAGGGACGAGTGAAAAGAGGAAGAATGAGAACCAGATGCTTTATTGTCTTCCTCACTTCCACATAATTAGCCGGGAAGAAGAAGAAAATGTCCCGTCTCTGGTTTAATGGCGCTGAATGAACTTGAACCCCCCCCCCCCCCCCCCCCCCCCCCCCACACGCCACGCACCGCACGCACGCACGCACGCACACACACACGCACACACACACACACACCACACACACACACACACACACACACACACACACAGTGTGTTGAGTGTCGATGGAGTGGAACAGATTAACAGAATCACTCTGATGTAATGGAGCCACTCAGAGCCGTCGTTAGTCTGATGATGTTTAATCTGCTTTTGATCAGCTGATCACACTAATAGTTACTAATTACACTTATTACTCATCAATTAAGGACACGCCCACCTCTGCAGTGATGAGCCAACATTCATTTAGTTCACATTGCATACGATAACGTGTTTATGTTAAATATACGTAGAGATATAAAAATAGAGTATAAGACGAGCTGTCACAATGCTCAGCTGTCTGTCACTAAGCCCCTCCCACTAAGTACTGATGGTCCAATCAGATTTTGAGGAGCAGTAACTCTGTTAGCTGCTCTTAATGTTAGCATATCAGGTTAGCTTAGCATCGATAGCTAACCCATTATTTTTGTGATTTTATTCCAAAACTT